>NW_010175996.1:117698-120268 GCF_000695765.1 Mesitornis unicolor
ACTAACCTCGAGCACTGCTTTGACCTGCAACAATTGGGGAATGCACAGAAAAAGAGGGGAGGAGAAACTGAGAAAAATGAGATGAAGAGCAGAGAAGAAGGGACAGAGCTTTGGCTCTTTCCAGCAGCAAGATTAATAATGGATTTCCTGCTCCTGATCTGGAAATGGAATATGACTGCTGCTTACAGTGTTACATCTTGAAAAGAAAAAAAGGTTTCCCATTTATTTCCTCCTTGATAATCCCATGTAGCAGGATGTATAACCCACAGTCACCAATCAGCTGGGCTGGGCATGTGCTCATGGCCGAGATCAGAGGAAGACAGACTGACGTTAATCCTCTGAGAACACGCATAGTGCTCCTTTTCGGGGTTTGAGGCAGTCCTGGTCAGCTGCTGCTTGTGAGCCCCCGGTACCCCGATACACGGGGGTGATACTGAAATACAGACACTTAGGGAAGCAGTTGAGCTCTTTGGCTGTTCTTGTTGCTCCCAGACCCCTCCTCCCTGCCGGGCTCCTCTCTGGGTTCCCCAGGGGTGTGACCTCCTCCCAGGGCATCACCCCCCACTCCCCCCTGACCTTCCTCCCTTTATCCATAGTCACCAACCCTGCGACACCGGCTCTGCAAGGACGATTGTGTGACAGCAGACAGCTGCGCTATTTTCTTTTTTTTTTTTTAAGGTGGATTTTCAATTAAGCAATTTCTGCTTTTTCTGTAGAAGGAAATAGAAAAGGCTGCTTGGCAGAGGAAACCTGTAATCTGGCATCTGAAATTGTGTGACAGGAGTGGCCCCGTGTCTGCAGTGTCCCTGTCAGCTCGTGTCCTTCGGGGGTGACATGTTCTCCAGCCAGGGCGAGGATCCCCAGGAGAAATCCCAGTAGCTCCCACGCTTTCTGCAGCTGCACAGCTGCTGTCCCCTAGCCCCTGAGGCTGCAGCCACCCCTGTGTCCCTGTCACCCCCCGCACTCCCCGGCTTAGGGTCCCTGCCACTGCACAGTGCCTCTCCCGGGAGCAGGATGCTGTGCCAGCACCTCCAGCTGCTGTGCACAGAAGCAAACTTGACCCTTTGGGGTTCAACACCTGCACCGTCATGCCAAGGTCCCAGAGGAAACCTGGAAAGAGCCCAGGACTGGCCGTCTGAAATGTAAAAAAACCCACCATGACCTGTTTTTTTTCAGCTGGAGCCAAAGCATGCCAAACTGGGTGACAGAGTTAGCAGTGGTCCCTGTGCAGTGTTCTGCAGGGAGCCCTGCGGTCTTAGGGACCACCAAGGACACAGGGGTGATAGGTACCAGCACTTGGCACTCTGTTGAGTTTATTTAGCACCTTTTGGCAAATGGCTTCTGGCAGCAAGGGCTTCCCAGCAGGTATTAAATTAAGAAGATCTGAGGAATCAGCTGGTAACAGTCACACCCATCACAGAGCACCTCCTTTCCCCACTCCGGGGACGTCTTCTTCAGTCCTGGAACACCTCCGGCTGAAACGCTGTTATTTCTCTTAGCTGTTGGCTGACATATTTGTTGTTTTCCTGGGTTCCTGATGCTGGACCCCCTGGCAGACACAGCGAGACGCTCTGTAGCATTTCCCACACAGCAATCACTGCCTGTGCTGCCGACAGATGGAGATGTGGTGGTGGGGTCTGTACTTTCCCCTCCTGCAATCATTGCTCTTCGAGTGCACTCATTGTTTCAGAAAGCACTCAGCAATTTATCCGTGGAGAAGAGCAGTTTGGTGTCAGTCACTGGTGCTGTTGACAGCGCGATGGCTTTGAATGGCGGGGCAGAGTTCGATGAGTCTTCAGTCCTGATGCTATCGAGACTACAATGGACCCTGCGGGAATGAATCAGAAAAAGTCATCAGAGAAAAAATTGTGTGTGGGAAAAAGGTGTGGGAAAAGTTTCAGAATAAAGTGTTAACAGCTCAGGTGTCGCTCAGATGGAGATGATTATGGAATACCTGCACAGCCCTGTCCCTGGCGTCTGGTTGTCTTCTCAGGGGCCTCAGCAAAGACCAGCGGTGTCTGCACCCTCTGATCATGCCCAGGAGCTGTGTGACCAGAACTGCATGGTATCTCTCCACTAAGAGAGGTCCCTGTTTACTCTGTGGCTTTTACCACATCTGGAGTGCTGCATCCAGCTGTGACACTGTGAGGGGTTGGAGTGAGACCCCTGAGGTACCTTTCCATGTCCATGGTTGGTGGCTTTGTCATTTTGTCCTGCATTATTCCACATTCAGGTTTATTAGCACCATTGCTCTGCTTTGCCATTTGTTTCTTCAGAGAGTTAAGACCCCTCGCTCCCACTGATTATCCAGGGTAAAAGAGCAGGGCTTTTGCCCTCCCAGAAAGCGTGAACATGAGGACATGCACTTGCTTAGTTTTTAAAAGCATTGTACTTTTACAGTAAAAGTTTGCTTATTGCAAACCATGCACAGCACACATTTTCTGTAAAATGTTACCATAAACTCTTAGGAAAAAAACCCCAAACACTACACAAAACTATGCAGTTGTTTTTGCTATGGTATTTGTTGTCGGCTGTTTTTACCACACTATTTATTGTTCTGCCTTTCCCTA
>NW_010175996.1:120315-141370 GCF_000695765.1 Mesitornis unicolor
TTTCCCTGGGCAGGGAAGCTGAGCTGAGACAATCCCCTCAGCGAGTTCCTGTGATTGTCAGAGGGCATTGAGGAAATGCTGAATTCAAAGCACAAAATGTCTGAGGCAAAGCTACCGTGAGCTGTGAAGTGCAGAGCAGGATTGCACCAATGTAAATTCTCTGCTCAGCTTGTCATGTTTGTAATTTCAGTTCAGTGAATCGCTGGATTTCGATTTTCAGCTCACTGCACCCAGTCCAGACAATCAATATGAATTATCAGTAATTTGTCAGGGGTTGATAAATGGCATTATGAAGTGGAACTGCTGCTAATCCTTGCGTTGTGCTTGCTTGTTAGGTCAGCCGTGTTGTTTTTAATTCTGCGCCGTCCCCATGATGCAGTAACTGATCTGCTGGCTGCTCAGGGGACTAAGCAAGCAGTGGCACCATCAGCAAAATAAGTTTATTGCAAAAAGCTATGTCAAAGCAGATGTAGATGTCCTTGCATTTTGAAATGATGGTTGCACAATGCAGGAGCGGTTCTTTTCCCAGGTGGCAATTTTTGCTTTGCTGTCTGCATTTCCCCAGGCCAGCCCCGTGCCCGCCCGCTGGAGGATGAGCCCATGGCCCAGTCGCACTCAGAGCTGCGAACACCTCACTGGGCTGTCCCAGGGTCTGGAGTCCCCACTGAGTGCTCAGCCTTACCCCTGGAGCACCAACCCACAGTCCCATGGTGTCTCTGGGCGCTCAATACCCAGCTTCAAGGACCTGTGATAGTGAGGGACGGAGACATTGAACCTGAAACTGTGGGATTCAGCCACATCAGACTGCTTATTAAAAGTGAACGGATTAATCCGATAACAATCATAATCCTTGCTGTGTGATGCAGTAGACGAAATGGGTTCTTTACAGCTTTCTGCCCTGCTCTTTTCTCAAGTACAGTGACTCCCGCATTTCTGCACACTGACAATATACTTGTTTTGTCTTTTCACTCAAATTCCCGGCTTATTGATCCCTTTTCAGACAGAAAGTGCCACAAACAAAAAGAAAAGGGCAAACAATAAACTGCAAGGAAGAAGCTAAGTGAAAGCTTGGCCAGCAGCCTGGGAAATGTTCCTTTTCAGCTGCGTTTGATGCCCTTGCACACTTCACGCCCACTTATCCTGTCTTTTTTGTCCCCTTTTCATCCTATGGACATTTAAATTTTGAGGCTCTGGATCAGGGCTAATGTTCTTTATTGCGAGTGTTGGCTACACAGGATAAAACCAGGCAGATCCAGGTTAAATAGCAGCTGTTAACGAGGTCCATTCAGCAGAGGATCGCACCGGACTCAGCCCGGCTGAAGGAACTGCTGTTTTAGGTGGCTGAAATGAAAAAGACTTTGACAGAGCAAAACTTAGCAGCAGCTGATTATCCCTGCCCAAGCTTGTATGGAAGGGCAAAACGCTGGGCAGATGTAAGAGCTATCGGGTTCTGTAACCTTTCCTCCTGGAGATTCATAGCTCAATTACCAATTTCCCCTCTTGATTGGAGCAGCCTGCAGGGTCATCCTTGATGTCGTTTTGCAGTTGCTTTGGCCAAACACAGTTGTAGAGGGTCCATGTTTTTGTACTGAAGTGACAGTGAAGAAAAACAAGTATTTTTCCAGATGTGAAAACTGTTTAAATATAGATTTCTATTTTTTTTTTGTAAGAATTTCTGACAGATTAAAATTCACGGTTCTACCTAGCTCCTGGTTTTCACTTCTTTGCCATCATTCATTGCTATCCTTGTCATAAAATTATGACTTACCTGTGCCTCCCACCTCAACTCCCACCTCACCATTCTTGTTTTTGTTATAGGCAAGGAAGGGATTTCACAGAATCACAGAATTATTTGAGTTGGAAAAGACCTTTAAGATAATCGAGTCCAACCACTAACCCAACAATGCCAACTGCACCACAAAACCATGTCCCTAAGCACCATGTCCACACGTCTTTTAAATACCTCTCCCAAATTTTGGCCAACATTTTCTGTAAATTGCAAGAGGAACAACTGTGATTTTTATTATTTTTATTATTTTAATCTATCCAGTTTGCCCATTTCCAAGGGAGATGATATGCCTCAGTCTTTTGCCTGGGGACTCTTTCTGTGGGCAGTGAGGATGCCTGTTCCTATTAGAAATGGTGTAACAAATAGAATTACATGCAGCATTTCATCAAAATCTCCAGGCTAGGGAACGACACCACTTTTGTGTTTTCAATTGCCTTTTTTTTTTTAATTTATTTTGGTGAGATGCAATGTAGAAAGAAGAAAGTGATCCTAAAGGAATTATGACTCATGGAGATTAGATAAATAAGACAACTATAAAAGTCATGTTAAAAAATATTTTTGCATAAAGTCCTAAAAACTGTCTAGTGGTTTGTAATTCCATCATGTGAATGCAAAGCTATTTCTGAGACAAAGATTTGGGTAATAAGTATGCACTTGAATTTTAGTTAAGAAAATAATATGTCCTAAGGGTACATATTCTTGAAATAATTTTGCATGCATGCCATGTTCCCTTTGAAAAGAAGAACTGCTATTATTTGACAGCAAACTACATAAACTGCGAAAATTAATAATCAGATGTACTCAGAGCACTGCTTTATTGCTGGGGAGAGGCCGCTCAGCAGAGGGTGACCCAGGGGGTCCTGGGGACCTGAGCGCTGGACCCAGTGATGACCAATGGGGACGGGAAGCAGGCGCCCCACATGACGTGGGGCTGGGAGAGAGTGGGGTGATCATTGGTCCTCGAGGAAATCACACAAGGCAATTTGTTCACCGATTTTGTTGCTGAGTTTTTGTCCAAAAAGAAAAAAGATTTTTGTGCTCTGCTTAGCAAATGTTTCTGTTATGCCAGTAATTGTTTTTTTGGGGAACTGAGAAAAAAATAACTGACAAGAGTTAAATGGCAACATGAGAGATCGTGGTTATTACCTCAGAAGGAAAAGGGGTCTCAGGTGACCTTTCCTGTTCAGAAAACTCTGCTGGCTGCATTTTATCCAAATCTGAATAAAATATGTTTAACTGAACACAACAGTAACCGTGCTCAGTTGAGCCTGTCGGGGTGTCCCGAGTGAGCTGACACAGAGGAGGCTGTGGCTGGGACACCCCCCCGCCTGTGGCTGTGCCCCCCCCCTGCCACGTGCCGGGGCTAGGACATCCTCACTGATGCTGCTCTGGTTTGAGGATGAAAGCCATTCTTTCATGAGTTGTATTTAAACATCTGTACCTTTGGGGATTAATTTTATCTGACTTTTTTATCCTCTAGCATCCATCAGTAGAAATGCTGATTGAAAGCTGAGGCAGTGGAGGTTTGGGAAGGTGTAAAGGACTGCAAGGTATGGGGAAGGGGGCACTGATCAACTGCACATTACCCTTATCTTGGAACACCTGAACCTTAGGGGCCTTAAGACCAGTGGCTCAGAAAGACACGGCCATCTGTGGTTTAATTGCTCGGGCTTTCCTCCTCAAGTGTTAAGCGACTGGACATACGCGTGTCTGTGCAGCAGGGAAAATCGATGCAGTCCCTGTGTTGTCGGGCTGTGGGAGGCCATTGCTCATGGAGGATGCTGCACTGTAGGGGGATGCCCTGGCTGGAAGGGGATGCTGGGGAGAACACCATGTATAATAATAAAAATCAACCTGGATCACCTTTTCCCATGAAAGCAATTCCAAAAGGCAACAGACTCTGTAATTAACAGGAAGGCAAATGGTTAACGGTGAGTGGCTATCAGGTGCTGTGTAAGCAGCTCCAGCTGCAGGTCTGTGGACAAGCCAAGCAGCTCTGCTTCCAATCGTGACCTCTCCTCCTGATTCCAAATTTAACTCTTGGTGGACCAGACCTGTGCTGACTCATGGCCAGGATTCCCAGGCAGCTGTGCTCCAGCTGGTGAGAGCCGTGCGATCCGAGCATCCCAGGGTTTGTGTTTGCACCATCCCTGGGGTGAGGGGAGGGTGAGGTGCAGGTTTGCCTCCCAATTAGTCTAAGTTACCAGGTAAAAATACAATATTTCCTCACGTGCAAACCGAGGTAGGATATTTTTCTGTCCTGAGCCGCAAACCCAAAAATACCTGTGAATCCCTGCTGCACCAGTGTGGGTGAGCAAGGAGGACAGTTTCTTCGTTATTTACTGTTGCCTCAGAAACGGGAGATTTCTTTAAAACCAGACTTGAATACCCAGCTGGGTGCTGGACGACACGGGCAGAGCTGTGTGACACCCAGTGCTCAGCTCTGTCTCTGCTGGGGTCAAGAAAGCTTTGTATGAGGGTGCTGAGAATGTAAACGCAGAATTTGGTGACCAGCATGGGGGTGGTATCCATACCTCAGCTAGACAGGCTATGCCATGGCGCATACCATCTGCACAAACCTCCCTTAGTAGTGAAGTTAGAGCACTGTTATGCAGAAAAGTGACAATAGTGCTAATAATACAGATAAAAGTGTAGTGTGTGCACACACTTTTTTCATTTTCCATCCCTTCTCATGTGACTGTGCTCATCCCTGCCCTGCTCCTCCAGGTCCTCTGGGGACAACAGGAGAGGATGGCACCCTCTGTCATCACACCGGGCCCTTCGCGGGAGGAAGGTGATGCTGTGCTGATGGCTCCCTCTTCCTCCTCTCAGCACGCCCATCTGGAGTTTGCTTAGGTGCTGTTACGCCTCTGCCCCTGCTTCACTACTCCATGGGCGCTGGGCTTCAGCAGAGCTCAGACCTCGCAGAAGCAGGGACGTTTCTGCTCAAAAACCTGCAAACTCCGTTTTCGAGCACTTGACTCCTCTCTTGGCGATTTTGTGAATCTTTATTGCACTTTGATTCTGATTATCAAAGAGAAAGATCCGTGGTAGGCTTAAATAAACAAATTGCCTGCTCTTTACTTCATGTATTAATTGCTATGCATACCACAAGCACTTCAGCGACGTGAGACATTTCTCAAGCTTATTTGTATAAAACCTTATATCTGGACCACCAGTCTGCATGGCTGAGTTTTAAATATTAAAAAAACGTATTTACATATGTTAAAATATTAACTGTTTAGAACACAAATATATTTAGCAATAATATTAAAGTGGCCACAGAAGCTTTTAATGGATTTTGTGATACTCACCTTCAGCCCACATCCCTCAGTGGCTCCAGGTGACAAATATCCGCCAGGAGAGGATCTGTGTCCACATCTGCTCCGGTTCCCACTGGACCATGAGGCCGTGGTTATCAGTCCCCTGTGTCACAGAATGGGGATGCTGTGGCTGTGAATATCTGTAAACTGTCACTTATTTTAATCTCTCATCATTCTGAGGTGATGGGCTTCACCGTGCAATGAGAATGTTTATAAAATGCATGCTTCCAGCTGACCATTACTCATCTTCATTTCCACTTCCCTGGGCTGATGTGAAAAATGGCAAAGTCAACTGAGCTGCAGCGTCATGCCTTTGCCTTTTAAACCTCTCATCAAAAACTCTGATTTCCTGTTGAATTATAGCTCATCAGGTGTGGTTTTGCAGCAATTCCATTTATTTATCTCAGTTTATCAGAAGTCATCATACATAAAATAGGAATAAGAGATCAAACACAAGAACCTGTATTTCCCCATTGATATCTTAATGGTTACTGCAAAACTGTCGTGTTCTCATAGTCAGGACAGATTTACTGGAGCACTTAGTCCTATGGACTACAGATTAGTACTAATAATCTGAATATTTTGCAATATATAGCCAAAGGCTACATATTGATATAGCCAAATGAGGCTTTGATACAGCCAAATAAGGCTTTATTATTGAATTGATGCACAATTTTAATTAGATTTTATATCACTGAAATAGATTTTTTCTATGAAGAAGCAATTTCTATCCTGCAATGGAGATAAGGAGAGGGAAAAGCAGAACTCAATGCATAGTTAACACCATTACCGCCTTTGAGTGATAAAACTTACTTTTGTGTAAACATAAATGTGAGGTTTTCTACCTGATTTTCGAATGCAAGGCCAATGAAAGTGTCTTAATGCGTCCTGAACTGCCTGTGTTCTGTTATTCACTCAGCTCTAACACCATGCATTACTTTCTCATCATATTTAAATACGTGGAGAAGGCACAGCTCCTTTGCAATAAAGCAAACTAACACAAATCTGTGTGATTTTGCTGTTAAAATGATGCCAATGGTCTCAGGCACATCCCCATCCTGACTCTCCCGTGTGTGTGATCTGGTACCACAGCTCCAGCCCAGCTGCAGCTCCCCCAGCCCCTGCACCCGTCCCTGGGCACCACCAGCGAAATGCCCCTCATGCCTCACGCAGCACAGCCACCAGCCTGAGTGTGTCACAGCCTGGATAGGGAACTTCAGCATTTCCTGGGAAATACCCTGATATACCCTGAAATGTTTTCTGCCATTACAGAAAATCTGAAATTGGCAGTGATAGCAGCATTCACACATCATTTTAATGCCTATTTCATCATACAAACCTGATCTATCATAGCCTTTAATAACAGTCTTTATCCCTGTTGTCCTACAGAATTGCAATGTCACATCAGGCAGCCGAGCACGGCTTACAGCGAATTGATTTGAAATTAAAAATGAAGACAGGCGCTCACTTCTCATTGCTGCTTTTCGGAAGGCAAAGGTAAACCAGCATCTCCACTGCTCAGCACATCAAGGAGGCTTAAGCAGACACGTGCGTCCCCAGACGCTCTGGCTGTGGGGATAACCACAAAAACCAGCATCTGCCACTGATGTTCGGAGCTCTCTGCGCTTCCCACTTGTTTCTCAAAATTCTGTCATTCTTTCACACAGAAGTGTTCACCTACTTGAAAATATTTTGCATATATTGTCTTACGGCCCCGCTATCTGTTGCATGCATATCCCAAAACGGCACATTTTCATTTAGCTTTTGTCATTGCGTGGCACAGCAC
The DNA here is from genome assembly GCF_000695765.1 of Mesitornis unicolor. Classification (NCBI taxonomy): domain Eukaryota; kingdom Metazoa; phylum Chordata; class Aves; order Mesitornithiformes; family Mesitornithidae; genus Mesitornis; species Mesitornis unicolor. Next base: position 127,214 of record NW_010175996.1, read on the forward strand.
ATTTGGGTTTGTGAATAATTCATCACTATCTAAGCCGTGTTATAAACTCCTGTAGCCTTTGAGCTTAGCGCTCAACAAGTGCACTGTGGGCAGCAGCGGTGTTTTTTTCTGAAGAACAAAGAGAAAAAAGTAAATGTCTTACGAATAAATAAGCTGATAACTTTACAGAGTATTTTGTCTTTAGTATATAGCTATAGCGAAGTGGATATCACTAAAAACTCCAAACATGAGCTTGCCCAGTTTCTGTACAGCCCAAACCAGGGTGTCCCCATCACCCGCATAGACAGGAAATGGGAACATGGGGTTAGAACGAAACCTGCACACCTGGGAAGAAGCTGCCTGGGGATTGCCCGCCCAGCGCTGAGAAGGGATTTGGCAAGAGAAAACAAAGTCTGAAAAAAGGCCAGGGAAGCACTAAACTAAAAATTCATTGAGTTTCTTGACAATCTAAAACTGTGAGCATGAGCAGAAGCTTCTGAATTTTGTAAAATGTATAAATCAGATTTCATTTATTGTTAGTGTTGCAGACAGCCTGCCTTTCATGGCTGATAGCAGTGGTCTGGGATTCTTTCTGAGGCACAGGATGCCTGCAGTACCCAGGATGCTGACTGCCATGTAAATCTACCATCGAAATTCAGAGCAGTTCTGGATCAACACAAAAACCTTTCTATGTGCAGAAAAACACATTTCTGCTGTACTTAATCCTGTGGTTTAATTAATTTGATGTGTGCCTCTTCAAAATGACACTGAATCCAGGTCCAAACTCACACCCGAAGTCTCTGCAGGTAAAGCCATGGTGAAGAGCAGATTTGCAGGCTCAGCACCACTTTCTGTGCCTCGATGCTCTTCTGGTTGCTTGTTTCACATTGCTGTTGTTCCCTTGCATTAACCAGCCCTGGCCCTGGGCTTGCTGGCAGAGGATTGCAGTAAGTTTGTTAAATTGCTTTAGAACCAAAGTGATCTAGATATTCTGTTTGTGTACATTATTTCTGGTCCCTAGACAGGGATCTGAGACCCTTAAAACAGATATTCAGAGGTAAGCGCTCTCTTCTCCAAGGTCAAAATCTGCTTTCTGTAGATGCATTTTACATCCACATTTCTCTGGTTTTACTGCTTCTGCCTTCCCAGCACTGACTGTGAAATAAAGTCCTGTAACAGAATTCTAAAATATTAGTGATATATTTCAAGGTATATAGGCTGTTTATTTTCTTCTTACATAAACGTAAGGAGAACTGAACCATGTAATAATCCTGCTGCAGTACTATACTAAAAGTAACAGATTTTTGGGCCATATGATTATTTTTCCTGTAACCTATCCATGCATTAGTTAACTACGTTGAACATTCAGAGCTGCTCACCAGTTGCATATTATTTTTTCCATCTTCTATTAACACATATCACAAAGTAAAGGAAATACATTATGAAAGAAGAGGTGCAAACTTTGAAGGCTTTGGCGTCTGCCCTAACAAAGTTCCCATCACATCCAATAGACATTTTGCAGAGTAAGGACACAATGAAATCTGCAGGGTATTGTCCTATTTGAATTTTAATATGTTTTCATTTCTTGTTTCTCCCTTGTTTGCTTGTTTTTGAGAGTCAGAAAAATAGGAAAGTAAAAGATATGTCAATACTTGCCACCTCAGAGGACTGAGTTTCTTTAATTTTAATTACACTTCAAGTCAGTCTCTCCACACCTCTTTGCTGGATGTTTTTCTCTTCTCAATATTATATGGGGAAAAATGCAGGCAGCATCTGGAGCCTCCTTGACAAGCCCAATTGATTGCAGCAGGAACAAGCAGCACGGTGGGCACAGAACAAGCTTGCATTGATTGCTGAGTGGCACCAGCTTCACCAGGAATTTGAAGCAACATCAGGTTCAGGAGCAAGAGCCACAAAAGTAACTAGAAATTGATGTCTGCATTTCAGGAGGATTTGGGACTGGCTTTGCATTTTTGCTGGCTTTCAATGGTGCACCAGCCACAGTGGATTGGATTTTTTTTTTTCTTCTATGCTTTAAACCCCAAGTAAACTCCAAATGGGATCTGCCATGTGTTTCCAGTTCTCCCAGTGGCTGGGGGCTCTTGTGGGAATGGGCTGGGCTGGAGGGACCAGTCCAGAGCTGGGACCATCCTGGGGTCTGGCTGGGTCAGCGACACCAAACCTCGAGCACCCATACGGACCCAGGGCTTCACATGGGGCCGAGGGAATGATTGACCTCCCCAGATCCCTGGTGAATCCTGGGATTGGAATCTGTGAGTTCAGCTGTGGCCAGTGTTATAGCAGCTTGAATAGTTGTTGCGTGCATTTTTATGAAATCACTTTTCTGAAGTACCACTATTAAAAATATGCTGTCCATTGTACATTCCCAAAGAAAATGTGTATCGTATTGATTTCCTTGTGTTTGTCTTAGAATTCTGTTTACTCTGTTATCTTTTCAATGAAAATGAAGATAAAGAGAATCCAATGTTTCTTTACTGCAGTGAATAATACCTCTCATCTGTATATTTTGAACCATCACAGAGAATGACATCCCACATCCCAATATTTTATCTCACTAGCCTGAAATGTACTGGTGTAGGATAATAATGACTTGTTTTTTCACAGGATACATATAAATGGAAACGTATAACCAACTTTTACTCTATTATCACTCTGCTATTTCAGCTGTGAATGGTCCATAGACTTAAGAAACAATCATTTTAATCTGTAAGTTGGGGTTTTCGTCAGTATTATGCTTTGTCTGCTCATTAAAAACACCACTCCTCATATTTTAAGGAGAACGAAGCCCTGATGGCTCATATACATCCCTGTACTATGCAGAGCATGGCCCAGCATTGCGCCTGCGGCTGGGGCTCTCGGAGGGTGCTCTCACTGTACCCATGAGGCCTTGGCTAAGCTCCTCTGCCAGCAGCTGAGATGGGAACATCCCGAATTGTCCTGGGGACTCCAGTGACACCAGATCAGCTGGTGCCAGTCCTGCAGCACAGCAACGGCCTGCTCAAGTTCCTGATCAAACACTGGCCTCTCTCCAGAGCCCAGTTAAATAAATTTGTTCTGACTTTCTCTTGTTAACTTACAAAAGAGCCTTTTCCTGATTAATTCACATCTAAATACCAAACTGTTCTCTGGCTGCAGGAAAATTCATTATTCCTGACAAAACCCTCTTTTAGCTCTGTCTTTTGGGCTGGAGGTGTCCCATCACTCAGGGCCGCCCATAGTGGCTTGGTTTTGACCTCCTGCTCTGTGCTGAGGCACCAGGACCTGTGCCCATGGCAGAGCCCAGCTCTGCTCCTGGTGATGGGAGACAGGGGGCCCTGTCCTGCATTTATTCCTAAACAGCCATTCACTATGATTAAAGAAGAGACAGATTTGTCTCTCATTTCCCATACGTCTTCCTCTCTCTAATTTTCAAATGTCATCTGACAACCTCATTTTTATGTATTTGGTGCTGGTTTTTCCAAAAGCTTTCAGACACATTTAGGCCCACAGCCCTTTCTGGGAGTCTCAGGGGGACACCACACACAGGACAGGCAGTGCTCCGGGATGGGCAAGGCTGGAAGGGAGGTAGGAGAGGGGCAGCAACACCCTTCAGCATCACCACCCCCTTTGGACTTAGAAAGTTCTTGGGTTATTTATTATTCATTCTACAGGACTTTTGCAGGGTCTTTCCCTCATGATTAAAAGCAGAGGCAGCTGTGTATCTGCCTTGAAAAGGTCAGACACAAACCCATCAAAATATTGCAGACAAGACTATTGTTAGATTTTTAATTTTTGCCCCCGCCCAAACTGATACGAGAAGGAATCATTCATGAAAACCCAGTCCTGTGACATTTCTGCTAGATTCAGACATCAAAGACCCTGTCCATTTTCAGACTCAGCTTCTGCATTAAAATGTTAACCTTTTTTAGTGTTTTGTCATTGCATATGGAATCTTGTGTGGTAGTTTAGCAAGCATGGAACATTTCTTATAAAACATTGTAGGAAATGATTGATTTTCTTTGCCAAGGAGTTCAGCTTATTTTAGTGAGCTACTGGGTCATTTGGAAAATAAAGTTCTGGGAAAATGACAGGTTGGAAGGACTGATGAAGATCGTAAAGGCATAAAGCACAGCAGCTCCTGTTCACAGGCAACTGAAGGTGAGAAAAATTCCTTACATATCTCACTGTTATTAAAATATCAAGTATCCTTATCTGCCAATTATGTAACCTCTATGCCACAGGGGCAAATTATTTTAATTATAGGATTACTGCAGGCTCAGAGAAGTTCATTTCTTTGGAAAATAAAATAAGCTGAAATTCAGGCATAGCAGGAAAATAATAATAGGTTAATTGCTTGGAGCTGGAGACTTGTAGTGAGGGAGGTGGGACGCTCTGAGACGTTTCATCAGCTCTGGCAAGAAGCAGCAAATTCAAGTTAAATACAGGTTAGGCTGAACTACTGCTTGTGTGATTATATTATATTATTGAGAGAAAAAGGTCATTAGTGGCTGTAGTGTGAAGGATGTGAGAAGAAGGGAGCAGCACATTTCTCCTGCTGGGCATAAGGAAACCCCCTGTAACCAAAAACAGTCAGAGCAGAGGGGAGTCACAGTGCCCCAGCCCCAAACCTCATTAGTCTCTACCATGTTGAATGTTAGGTGTAATGAGTTTAATGTCATGTACTGAGGCTTTGGAGGTACCAACCTGGCCCACAGATGCAGGGATGCTCTTGGCCTGGCACTGCCAGGGTGTCTGAGGAGCACCTCAAGAAGGACCCCTGCACCAGGGTGTGCTGTGGAACTGGTCCTGCCCCAGGAGAGGGATGGAGGAGGAAGGGAGCCCCAAAGAAGTGGACCTTTGTTTCCACTCTCTGCTGGGGTCTGTGTGACCATGCCCAACACACCTAGAGTCCTGGTGTGGCTAAGGCACTGCAAACCTTCCTTCGGCTTTGGATTCACATCTCCAAAGGACACACTGAGCATGGGATGAGCAGAGAGGAACAGCGGAGCCAAACACAATTAGAAGGAGGTGAAAACCTGAAGGTCGCAGAGACACAACCAAACACTGGGGCTTGGTGCAGGTTTCAGCTCTGTGGAGCCCAATTGGGTCATCACAGGCACTGGTACAGGGCTGGCACGGGAGCCTAAGGTCGGTGAGGGTGGTGAGGCCAGTGCTGTGTCCCAAGCAGGACTGACCCTGAGCCCCATCCAACTCCTCAGCCCTTAGACACCGCTGATGAAGGACTATTGGGTGCTGCAGATTCACACTGCAAGGTCTAGCGGTTGCCTAATGCACCCTTTCGTGTGTTAAGATATTCTCACCAGACAATGGCATCCTTTATCATCAGTCTCCTTTTCTACACAGAGGAAACAAGAGTTGTATGGAAATTTTATCCAGATATGTTGAACAAAGCTAAAAGAAGTTTTGTAGATCCATTGAAATCTCTCTCCTTTCAGACGATGAATCACAGTTTTAACTAGAAGAGAGTATGAAGCCAATATCTTCTGGGCCAGTAAAGTATTTCAAAGGGCATGCAAGCCACTGAGGTCTCCAGTGACCCTTTGTCTTATTTTCATTAAATACTTCATCAGTCTAGATAGTACCTTAGAGCTTGTTACAGCTGGAGATGTCTTTAAAATATGATAATATAATGCATCACAATGACATATCCATTTTTACATCTTTCTCTTCAGATTGCAGAGCTGGGATGCTCATAGCAGATGTATTCAGGTGTCTGGGAACTGCTGCTTGCTTCCAATCACATTTTGCTGTCCCTTAGATGAGTCCCTCCTGAAGAAAGTTTCACATGGCACACGTTATTCAAGGAGTAGTCTTTCCCTTTCCAGATAAATGATTTTCAAATATTGACCAATTTTGGGAGCGGGGGGTGCAGGGTTGAGCCATGGCCCCAGGGTCCTGAGCTCAGCTGGGGGCTTTTTTTGCCCCAGGCAACTCTGGAGCTGCTCAGGACAGGGCTATTGGTCGCATCTTTTGCTGCATCCCATGTGTGTACAGCTAGCATAGCATCAACTGTACCCTTCTAGGAGCCTCTCACTGATGGCCCATCCTCCCACAGCCCTGACAAACACTTGAGCTCAAACAGGCAAATTAGTAACAAGTCACAGGAAGGCATGGGTCTCAGGAAGAGCAGTGACATGACTGCTCTACAGGGACAAACTTGTGGAGTGCTTGTGGAGCTTACATCTGAATTCATAGGTGTGTGTATGTATATATATAGACACGTGGAGATGCAAATACATACATATTACTGCAATTCTAAAATAACTCCAGAACTCCCAATGAACGGGGAAATAGTTCTGCTCAGTGAAAACATTTTATTTCAACGCAGAGCTGTAGACTGTTAATCAAAAACTAGAAAAATCGCTCTATGACCACTTCACACTTCTAAATCCAGAAACCTGAGATGCTCCCTGAGGCTGGCTCTCACCGCAGAGAGATGAAGTTTAAAAGCCATTTGTTTTCAGACATGTGCAGTGCTTCTGCTGAAAAACTCTGACCCTGCTCCAGAAAGTGGTATCCCCCAATATGGGAGCAGAGAGATCTCAGTCCTCCTGACTGTCCCCTTGCTGGGTGTCTTGGTGTGAGGGGAGCTGTGACACAGCATCGTCCTCTCCAGATCATGGAATAATTTGGGTACCAGACCCACTGCTTCTTTTTCCAACACCAAAATATGCTTTGTCACTCATCAATCGTTTTGCTGTCATCAAGAGCATGTTTTAATAATCTAGCAGGAGAAATCTTCTTGTAGCTTTACTTGTGGGTAAAATACATCCCCATTAACAAAATAAAATAAAATAAAAAAGACCTCTGGCAGGATGCAGATCCCCAGGTGCAACATCACCAGAAGGCCATCGCTTTCTCGACACACACCAGGCCCTTGACAGAAAATCTTAGTTGAAAACTCACCTTTTTCAGGGAAGGGGCAGAAAGTGCCCAGCATGCTCGCAGACGGCTCCTTCAGTTGTCCCCTCTCTGCTGTTATCTCTCTTTATCTCTCCTCCATTTCAAGGCAGCTCAGACAAAGCCAGGAGCTGAGCTGTAGGAACCGGTGGTGCAGTAGTGTTGCCATGTTATACAATATCACAGGGATTGCCATGGAAATGGGAGGATGCTCCTGACCTTGCTGGTTTGTCACTGATCCTGCCAGGACTCAGCCTTGCATCGCTGAGGTCTGCTGGGACTGGTGATATGCATCTGGAGTTAATGAATTAGAGGGGTAAAAGCCACACAATTTTGGAAATGCAAAATGTAGGGTCCTTTAATCTGCCCTTCAGATGTGCTTGCTGTGAAGGAAACAGCTATTTTTGTGCAATTGGTTCATTGTGATAGAAAAGAGGTTTAATATTAAGTTTGCTGCTAATTGCACAATTCCCTGGGCTTTTCAGTGTTGTTCTGCAACAGAGATCTCTGAATGGGACCATACCTAATCCTTTATCCAAACCCCTTCCACCCTGTTGCCCTGACTGTGCCCCTGCAGTGCTGCCAGAGGGTGACCAGTCCAGGGGTGCAGACAGCATTGGAGGCCCAATTTATTTCAATTCTTTAAAAAAAATCAATATTTGATTTAAAAAATTTAAATTTTAAATTTGAAGAATATTAACAGTAAAAGAGCAAACTGAAATTGTTCTTTTGCACTGAAAAAAGTAAGCTCAGGTACACTTATTGCTGGTTTTACCATTATTACTCTTATTATTTCCAAGCAGGTAGCAAGTAATGAAATTATTTGCATAATCTTGCTGGAACTATTACTTCATAAGCACAAAAGTCTGTACTTTGGGGTTTCCAGCAGTGCAATAAAGATGCAGCATTTTTGATAAAATGGTATATATTGACAATAAGATGGGGGAAAGCCCGGTTCACAAACCTTGAAGCCTGAAGGCATGGCATGAGTGTGGTGTCTGAGATGGCACTGCAGCCTGTCCCAGGAGCAGGCTGAGGGGAGGTCACACCTGCAGGGACACAGCTCAGTCTGCCTCTGGTTACGGCCACGCCACAGGTAAAACAACCACAAGCAGTGCTGCTGGCTTAGGTAATCCTGACAACATCTGGATAAAATGGCCCATTTGGACAATAAAACTCAAACCACTTAAAGCATAAAGCCTTCAACTTCTATTCTGGTACTTGCAGAAGAAGACCTGGTACTTGGACATCTTCAGGAGGCTGTCCATAGCCATGAAGATATGTAATGGAGAACAGGGAGACAAAACTGGAAGGATTTTGCTATTGATCATATTTACTCCATATCGGAGGAATAAGGGCAAATCTATTCATCTGTCCAAAAGTCTCAGACCTTCCTTGGGAAGTGAGAATAATTACATTTGAAAAGGTCAGTGCGAGAGTTTAAATCCAGAATGCCAAGGAGGATGTGCTGTGACAGGGGAGAGCCGAGCACACACACACAGGAGTTGCCAAACAAAATTGGATCTGTCATTTGCATGAAATAACTTGATTTGGGAGAGCACATGGACCTGCTCGGCCAGGGAGGGAGCCCGTGGTTGTGGTGGGGCAGGGGCTGGGGCACAGCTCCAGCTGCAGAGTCAAAAACTGCAGGGGGAGGAGAATTTGCTGCAGGAACTGGTTTTTAAACTGGAAATGGATTTGTTTGTGTCTGTGGCTGTGCCATGAATCCATGTCATAGTCTGGTCAGGACTGTGAGTGGCTGAGCAGAGAAAATATCAAGGACATGAGTTCCCTGCCCATAGTTAGTAGATTTAATTTCATTGACTTGGGAAACCAGGTAATTTCAAAGAAAAATATTATCAGATATCAGAGTGGTTAACTTTTAGTAAAAATGAAAACTTTTCTTTGTCCTCAGGTATTTAGTGAGAACAGACCACCTTAATCCATCTTCCAGTGATCAGCAGCACTTTGTGAACACTGATAAAAGGGAGGTTTCAGGAGATGCCCTGGGGTCCTTGGTAAGAACTGCACAGAACCAGATCAGAAAAAGAGCAGAGCTTTCTGTTAATTAAGTAGAATTTTTCACCTGACTACAGAAGACTTTTTTTTTAAATTAAAGACAAAATCAGAGCTGTGGGAATAAAAGGTGGGCAGATTTGAAGTGCCAGCCCTGTGCCCAGGTCACCTTGTAACATGTATGGAAGTTTCTCACCGATGGCCATATGTCCCCTGGTGCATGGTGGCTCCTGAAGATCTATGGAGTGGTCCTTGGGCCAGAGAGAAGAGAGGCTGGTGCTGCCAGCTCCAGAGTGGGTCCCAGACTTGTCTTCTGCCACTTTCTGAGGCAAGTCCCTGGCTGTTGACCCTCTCGGACCACTGGAGCATCCCTGGGCATGGGGCTGAGCTGCTGAGGTAGGGGAGCTCGGGCTGTGACCAGCTGAGGTTGTGTCACCTCATCTTCTGTCCTATTTTGCAACAGACTCCACATCAGCTACCACATCTCTTTCAAGGAACATTCATTTTGAGTTTTAAAAGGGGTCCCATGACAGAGGAGACACCTCAGGTTCTGGAGGTCCGTGCTGATCAGTCCTTGTGGTCATCACTCAGATACCTTCCCCTGCTACACTGACCCCATCTTCCTGCAGCATCTGTCCATTCGCTTCCCTTGCTTGGCAAAGTGAACTAAGCAGCCTGTCCTCAAGTTCTGGGTCACATACAGGCATTTACAGGTCACACCACACCTTCCTCATTCTTTCAGCCAAACAGAGAGTCTGAGTGGGACTCCTAACCTGGCATCCCCAAACATTGGCGGCTGTGCCTCTGCTCCCAGCCCTGTCCTGCTGGGCTGCGTTTTTCATAGCATTTGCAGCCCTGTCCTCTCATCCCATCACTGAGAAACCAGGACCAGTCCATGCATGAGCTGAAAGCATGGGTCCGAGAGGTTCCTCACGATCAGCGTGGGTGGATGTGGCTGAGGATGAGCTACCACAGACACGCTGATGAGCAGAGTCAGTGTAAATGAAGACTGAGAAGGAGTATAGAGATGTCTCATGCATCTTTGCTCTGAAATTAGTTTAGGATTCAGACAAATAGTAATCTATTTCATTACTGTACTCGCACAACACTAATCTGGAGTAATAGACTTTACTGGATAATTGCAGAGACTTTTTAACATGCAGCATTGCATAAATTAAATAAGTGACTCAGAGCAAGCTAATGAAGATTCGCTTTGGTTGGCAAAAGCAGAGACATGGGTGTCTCCAGAGAAAAGGAGCTGAGGTCTCCCCCCAGCTCCGTCTCGTGTCCCCAGTCAGGTCCTTGCCCACCCCCTAAAGATGCTGCAGTGGAAATCGGGTGAGCCCCTTGCGGAGCAGCATGGTGCAGAGCTGTGGCTCCCTCCTGGGCACCCAGGGCTGCACCATCCCCACAATCCCCTTGTCACCCATGGTATCACAACCCAGGGGACAGGTGAGGAAGGCACAGGGACTTGGGGGGGAATGGCACAGGGACTGGATGGGGATGGCACAGGAACTGGGGCTGGACCTGAGGGTGCAGCCACTACAGCGCAACCAATGTCTTGGACCACAGCTCAGGGGTATCATTTGTCTTCTTTTCTTTTAGGAAAGTGCTTAGTCAGCTAAACTCCTACTTCTCATGCAAAAAGATTAGCAATGCTAAATATATTAAGAAAATATTTGTTAAAGGAAGGTGTTCCTCTTCTATTTATGTCCTGGGTTTGCTGGGACAGAGTTATTTTCCTTAGAGTAGCTGTTAATATTTTTGGTTTGGTTCTTGTCAGCAGATGTTTACATTTTCCAAGGTTTGTTTGTCAATCTTTCACCTGCACCTGTAGTTACAGCTTTGTTCGTTTGCATGTTTCCCCTCTCTCTGCACAACAGGATGGGGGGAGCAAGAGCCCAGGACTCTCTGGGTTGGGTGCCCCAGCACAGATGATTCAGTGTGATCCCAGCTGACCAATGCAGATGGATCTATCCCATGAACAGTGCAGCACTTTAAACTGGGGAGTTTGCTGGAGACAACCCCTTTTCTTCTCCTCCACCACTTCTCTTCCCTTCCCTTCCCTTCCCCTTCATGCTGGCACCTGTCTCGGTTCCTGAGGCTCACCCCTCCCTTGTCGTGTGGAGCTGAAGTTGTACAGGATCCATGCACACAGTTTTGAGTGCAGTTAAAATGTAATATATCAGCTAGGGCATTCCAGGTGTCTCTTTCTGTCACATGTTAAAACTAGAATATATGAAGGGTGCTTGATGCAGTTCAGTTTAACAAGCCTGTGGATTGCAAACATGGCTGCTCTCTGACACCAACGCGGTGCTGCTGTGAGAGGTGCAAAGGCTCGAACTTTAATCAGAGATTTGCAGTCCTCTCTCCTCTGCAAGCAAATCAAAGCTGTGGAAGTGCAGAAGTGTCTACGTTTCCCTAAACAAATGAACTGTACTTAGACACGGTGGAGTGAACAGTAAATACACAACGGTACTGATTTCCTCTCCATTATATTCACTTGCCCTGCTCTGTTTAAGGAAATCAATGCTTGGAGATGATGCCGGTAACAACGATGAAAAAGTTTGCCAGACTTCCTCGTTATGAAAACTCATTTTAGCTGCTAATATCTTTGCCAAGGTTCCTAAATCAGGCTCTTCCTTCAGGCTGGTGATTTTGAGATGGCTTCAGAAGAAAGTTCTTTTTGGCAAATTTGTATTGTCTGTCTGTGCCTTCTGCAGGGAGGTGCTGGGCACAGGATGGGGATGGAGTGGACCCTGCACGCAGCCCCTGTTCCCACCCCATCCCTCAACATCCTAGGACATGACCCTGCTGCTCCACATCTCAGGGGTTTCTGTGTACCAACTGGATTGGTTTATTTTACCCCCTGAGGTGGCATGGGAGAGAGAACTTCTGGTTCATGCACACCTTGAATAGCCTTGGCCCTGTCCCCAGTGTGGGCAGCTCCCACTCAGGGTGGACGGGGCAGGATGGCTCTGATGGCTTCGCTGCCACCGCCAGTCCAGGGAATGGAAATTTCCAGCTCCTTCTGTAAAATCTCGTGAGTTCTGTTCCTTCTTTTGGTTAATCGCCATTTTTTAGTGAATTGCCATGTCTGCTATACGGTGGCAAAAGGACATTTTTCATAGCTTGCTGCCACCAGGTCCCATTGCTCCTTCTGCTGCTGATGTTTTTCTCATCCTGTTTTTAATCAGGGCACCCTTCGGTTTCATTGTTATGCAGATAACATGCAACGTCTGGCTGTTTTTTCAGATTCTCCAAAAATACTTTCCACCACTGATTGGTGTTTTCTAATACTGTGCATAATAGACTTTCTAAACACCTCTCTCTGATTTCTTTGTCGAAGCTCTGTAATTTTATATCTCTTCACGTGTCTGTGACTCCTGATGAGAGCCCAGGCTGCCGCTCCTGCCATCAGTGCCAATTCCCTGTGTGTCTCAGTCCTGCCCAGTTCAGTCCCCAGCCACACCAGCATGTCCACTAGCTGCTGGCTGCTAGGCAGACTCTACTGAGCCTGGAAATCCAATAATTGAAATGGCTTTAGTAAATTTGAGAAATATCATAACTGACACTGCTGGAAAGGGCATAAACAGAATAACATACACACTTGTAGCCTCTGTAATTAATTGTTACCACTTGCTTTTGTGTCAGGATTCTGTTAAAATTCTGTTCCATGTAGTCTCAGCGTGATTCAATCAGCTTAGTGAATAATTCGTAATATTATCTAATTAAATGTACATCTGGGGGAAAACTGATGGGAAAAGTGGTCTCTGTATTTGCGGTTATTTGTAGGCTCAACATCCAGCCCAGCCCTCCCCAAAGCCTGCACTTACCTCCCCTTAGAAAAGGACATTTTTACCAGTGTGAGCCAATTCAAGGTCTCAAGAGACTTCTCCAAGCAACACAGTTCTGTGTCTGTGCCCATATTTTAAAGAGCTTTTATCCTCTGAACAATTCCAGTGTTGGTTTATTGGGCCCTTGCCTTGCTGACAAGGGCCCCTCTCTATGGCAACCACTGTGAGAGGCACTGTAGAGCAGGCACCATTTGGGGATGCTCGGGGTGAGCCCTGGGTGGGACTGGCACCCCTGGGTGTCACAGCAGTGTGACCGGGCTGCACCCTGGCTCTGCACCCGTGGGGATGCACTGCATGGGCACCGCGCTGCTTCTGCCCTGCTTTGCATGTTTCTCCAAAATAATTCTATCAGAGTATTTCCCACTTCACTGCTCTGGATCTCCTCATCCACTGTTTCTAAACCCTACTCGCGGTGCAGATGCTCAAGGCAGGGCAGGACTTGTCCCTCCATCGTCCCTCCATCCATGCCTGTTAGAGCCTGCACAATGGTGCCCAGAGCCACGCTGGGAGGTGCCTTGAAAAGCCAGCGCTTGCGATGGTCGTTCTTCATCTGCTTCAGAGCTTAAGGAGTAAAAGTGCTGAAAGAGAAGACAACTGCAGCCTTCGACCACTGCAACCCAGGCTGAGCTGTGCAGGGAAATACTTGAAAACATCCCTAAAGGCAGGATAACATTTTTTCTAGCTCTTCAGTGGATTCGAGGTGTGCTGACACCTCCCGTTCCTCTCAAGGCACATGAAGAAAACATAAGCCGCTGTTCGTGGAGCGCAGGTACCGGACTGGTGACAAAACCCTCCCAGTCATGGTGTGACACTCTTCTCATGTCCCAAAACAAATGGGGCTGCAGAGACTGAGGGCAGAGGCCAAGGCTCCTGGACCAGCGTCCCAGCAGGTTTGTGGGATGAAGGCAGTGCAGGTGCAGCATCCAAACACCCTCCTGTGCACCCTTCTGTGCCAGCCCCATGGCAGGTGACAGGGAAAGCCACCTCTGCAAAGGTAAAAAAGGAGAAAAACACAAGTTTGGTTCAGTTTGGGTGCCGAAATATCAGATGAGCTCTCTTTCAACATGCTGCTGCAAACCTCATACCAATGGCACAGCCAGGTTTGCTGTGAGCTCCCCCCCGCGCAACTTCGACATGGCCACTTCAGACCCCTCTGTTTAGGAAACACAACCTTCTGGCGGGTTTTTCCACGGCAAAGCTGTGAAACAAACTTGTCCTAAACCAGAGGTCGGGCCTCTGATCTCAGCTCAGATTCACTTTCAGAGAGGGCAGGGTAGGGGTTTGAAAGAGTAGGGGCTCTTTTGCTGTTGCAGAATGAACTTTTTATTTCAAAATCATTAAACTATGGAGCTAAATGGAGCTAAATCCAGTTGGCAATCAGTCA
>NW_010175997.1:0-1226 GCF_000695765.1 Mesitornis unicolor
GCCAAGCTCTGCTCCCTGACTCACCCCGAGGGCTTGGCAAGGGGCTGACCCGTCCCCCCAGCAGAGGCGATGCCGGGCCCGCGCTGAGAGTCTGATATTTTTGGGGCTTCCTCCTGTCTTGTGCCCCTGCAAGAGGTCCCTGCACCATGAGACCAAAGGGGCTGTGCTGGTGTTTCGGGAGAAAAGCCGGGTCTGCCCAGTGCCCCTGCACACAGCTCAGGTACAGCCATGAATAAAAACCTGGTGAGAAACCACGAGCTACAGACACACTGCCCCGAGGGCTGCTGCTCTCAGGAGCTGGGATGGAGAATAACTTCTTAAAAAGTTAAAACACGCTTCTAAAATATCACAGGACCGGCTCCAGCTTCAACCCCTGCACCAGCCTCTGCCTGCATTCAAACACAGCTGAGACCCCCAGCTCCCACCTCCCCTGCGCCCAGCACAGCAGCACCCAGGGCTGGGATGGTCTCCCCAGGAGCCCCCTGTGCCCCACATGGGGTCTCCCCCACCTCCTGCTGCACTCTGCGATGCTCCCTCCCTGTCCTCTGCTGATGGGGCTTTTGGGGAGGCTGAGGATGGAGAATCCCAGCTCTGGGCCCTTTTGTCACCACTCGCCTGCCTCCTGTGCCGATGTTTTTGCGCAAGGGGGACGACAGAGCTGGGCTGGAGCCCAAGGGCTCCTGCAGCTCCACGAAACCCGGCCAAGCGTCCTCAGGGTTTTGGGAGGCAAAGGCCAAGCAGAGACGTGCGGCTTCGCAATCCAGAACAGAGGGCAAGTCACCGAGGCAGAGGGCAAGTTGCTGGGGGTGCCCGCTGCAAGGGCGCAGGCCCTGCCGCAAGATAAAATCACCCCAAACCGCCCCAAAACCACAGCGGCCGCTCAGAAAACCAGCGCTGCCTGCTGAAAACGTTACTGGCCGAAGAAACGTGCAGCACTCAGGAGTCATTAGGAGACAATTTACAAGCTACCGTTGGATGCCCAGCACTTCAGTGCTATTTTGGGACACACAGATAAAGCTGGTGTTTGTGCAAGACCCCAAAGCTACAGAAACCTCCCGGCCAGGGCCGATCCACACTGTGGGATGGACAGGGCAGCACACGGAGCCCTCACCGGGGCAGGAGGACGGAGGTGGCGGGGCCCGGCCCCCCCAGCGACAGCCACAGCCACGGGAGGTGCGAGGCTGTGAGGCCATCACAGAATCCCAGAGCGTTAGGGATTGGAAGGG
>NW_010175997.1:1362-2025 GCF_000695765.1 Mesitornis unicolor
AGTGGAACCTCCTGTGTTCCAGTTTGTGTCCGTTACCCCTTGTCCTATCATTGTTTGTCACCGAGAAGAGCCTGGCTCCATCCTCGTGACACTCACCCTTTAAATATTTATAACCATGAATGAGGTCTCCCCTCAGTCTCCTCTTCTGCAAACTAAAGAGCCCCAGCTCCCTCAACCGCTCCTCATAAGGGAGATGCTCCACTCCCTCCATCATCTTTGTAGCCCTACGCTGGACTCTCTCCAGCAGTTCCTGTCCTTCTTGAACTGAGGGCCCAGAACTGGACACAATATTCCAGATGCGGTCTCACAAGGGCAGAGCAGAGGGGGAAGCTCCGGCGCGGGTGCCAAGGGGAGGGCACCAGGCCCCGTCACCGCGAGCTCTGCACACCCAGAGCCACACTCGGCTGCGCTTCGGGTCGGGAGGTGCCAAGAACGTGCTGCAAATGCAGAGCTGGTAAAGAGGAGACGGGGATTGAGACGGGATCAGGGACGGGGAGTGACAGACGAGGAGACGTGGGGACTGACGGCGTTTGCAGATACAGCCCCGTCACTCCTGGGCAAACCCACGGACACCCCCGGGCCAGGGAAGCGTTGAGCCCCTCATCTCCAGGTGCAAACACCAGGGTGATGGGTGCCCTGGTGACAGCAGAGGCCGTGGGTACA
>NW_010175997.1:2196-2424 GCF_000695765.1 Mesitornis unicolor
CCCAGCTTCCCCCCTTCCCTGGAGCATCCTCAGAGCCACCTCCACCTCGGGGGCTGCTGGGGGTGAGTCCGTGCCCAGGGCAGGGCCTGCTGCGCTCCAGACAGCACTGCCCGTCCCGCCGAGCTGCAGGGGTCTCCACGGTTATGGTACCGCATGTGGGGACACCAGGGGAAGGAAGGGGAACGGAGATGGGCCATGGAAAGCAGAGCCCCAGCACCATGGCCTGGA
>NW_010175997.1:2598-2956 GCF_000695765.1 Mesitornis unicolor
CCAAGCAGCGAGAGAAACCCAAGGCGGCCGGCCCCTCCTCGGGAGGCCCCGAACCCCCGCGCCCTCCTCCCAGCTCTCCTCTGGCAGCGCAGCCCGCGTCCCTCCCCGCGCCAACGCACTAAGTAGGTCACACCAGCACCGGGCGTCTCCGCCACGGCGCTGTGCAGTGGGAAGCGAGCCCTGGCCTGGACCGGGCCCCGTCACCTCGGTGATGGCGAGGGGGGGACACCAGCGCACGTCACCTCAGGGCAACGCGTTCGGCGAGAGCAGAAAACCCAGCAGCAGCAGCACCGTGCTGCGCCCCAACTTTCCTGGGGGGTCTGGTACCCGAACGCTTCACAAACTTCACCCTAACGGC
>NW_010175997.1:2998-3289 GCF_000695765.1 Mesitornis unicolor
ATGCCCGTGTCCCAGCACCGGGCACGGCCTCGCCGCAGATGGCACCGTCCTGGCGCACCATGGCCAGCAGCTCCCGTCTGCTCGGTGCTGAGCCCTCCTGCAGCACAAAGCGGGGTCTGTGCTCCCACCGGCCACGGGAACACGGCTCTGCCGCTGCACTCGGCAGCAACACGGGACGGACACCACCAGGACGCCTGGGAGCACGGCCACTGCCACGCGAGGGGCGACAAGGGGACGGCTCAGCCCAAACACCTCGGGGACACGATGCGGAGATGGACGGGAATGGAACAG
>NW_010175997.1:3343-3641 GCF_000695765.1 Mesitornis unicolor
GCAGACCAGAGCCAGGGAGGAGCAGAGCCTCCCTGGCTGGCAGCAGCGATGCTCCAGAAAGGCTGCCAAAGGTAAACTGAGGCCCATCTGGGATGGTGGTGCCTCTCCGAGGGCTCCAGCCCAGCCTGCAGGTCACTGCGATGACGTCCACGCAAATCCTCTGCCTCCGCTGGGCTGCAGGACGCTGCTGTGCTGCTTCCTCATCGCCGCCTTCCCACCGGCGGGGGGGGACCACAGCCCCCAGGCCACGTTTTGGCTGGGTAACGGGGTTGGGAGACGCAGAGCGGGGCGGTCACGA
>NW_010175997.1:3664-3940 GCF_000695765.1 Mesitornis unicolor
CGGCGGGCCCCCGCCGCCTCCCCCCCCTGCCACATCCCGCCCCACAGTGCCCAGAAACGCTGCCCAAGTTCAAGCATGGGGGGGGGACGGGGACGACACAGCCTGGGCCCCCACCCCTCACCATACGGGGGTGGCTGGGGTTAACGGCAATGGGGACGCAAGGGAAACCCCCAAAATAGGTGCAGTGCCCCGAACCCACCCTGAGCACGGCCTCCCCGAGCTCTGAGGTCACCACGGCTTCTCCGTGACAAGGCCAGCACCAAAACACGGGACACC
>NW_010175998.1:0-303 GCF_000695765.1 Mesitornis unicolor
GGTGTCAGGGGTTTGGGGTGTCAGGGGTTTGGGGTTTTGGGGTGTCCATACCCAGGTCAGCCCTGGTCCCCAGGATGATGACGATGGGGTTTTGGGGTGCAGGGGTTTGGGGTTTAGGATTTTGGGGGTGTCAGGGATTTGGGGTGCAGGGTTTTGAGGTGTCAGGGATTTGGGGTGCAGGGTTTTGGGGGTGTCAGGTCTTTGGGGGTTTGGGGTTCAGGGATTTTTGGGGTGCCCGTACCCAGGTCATCTCTGGTCCCCAGGACGATCACGATGGGGTTTTGGGGTGCAGGGGTTTGGGGT
>NW_010175999.1:0-1348 GCF_000695765.1 Mesitornis unicolor
AGGCCCTGGTGGACTGGAGGGGACGCGTTAACCCTCTCTCACCAGATGCTCTCCTACCCCCGTACTGGTGCGCCCATACCCCAAAACCGGGAACAGTCCCTGGCCTGGGTTAACCCTCAAGCCTGGGGTCTGTGGGCTGGGACGCGCCATGGGCAGCCACGGCAGGACATGGGGACATCGGCCCCACGGCGACCAAGGCCCTGGTGGACTGGAGGGGACGCGTTAACCCTCTCTCACCAGATGCTCTCCTACCCCCGTACTGGTGCGCCCATACCCCAAAACCGGGAACAGTCCCTGGCCTGGGTTAACCCTCAAGCCTGGGGTCTGTGGGCTGGGACGCGCCATGGGCAGCCACGGCAGGACATGGGGACATCGGCCCCACGGCGACCACCCAGGTGGGGACCAGGGGGAGCAGACCCCTGGGTGTCCCCAATGCCACACCAGCCCTGGAGTCACCAGTGTGCCCAGCACCTCCATGCTCCAGGAGGGAGCAGTTTCAGCACCGCGGCCTCCATCTCCCCAAGGCCTGGGTGTCCATGGGGACCCCCTGTGTGCCCCTGCCCGGGCGCTGCGCGGTTCTTGCCGTCACCTTGGTCTCGCAGGGACAGGTTAGGGAATCCGATAACCGTCCGTCTACGCCGCAGGGTGGACTTGGGGTTGATGGCGGTCTCTGTGTTAAACAGGGAGTGACGAGCACTCACGTGCCTAGAAAAGTGCTGCCCTGTAGCCAAAACAAACACGCTGTAGGCGGCGGTGCCAGGGGGCTGCTGGGTTGGGGGCTTGACCCCCTCCATCACCGAGTGTTCCCGGGTGTCCCCTGGCTGCGAGCAGCAGCGTGGATGGAGGGGTGGGAGCCATGCAGGGGAGCTGGGTGGAGATGGAGGCACGGGGAGATGCTGCGGATGGAGATGGGATGCAGAGAGATGCTGTGGATGGAGATGGGATGCAGGGAAGATGCTGCGGAGGGAGATGGGATGCACAGGAGATGCTGCGGATGGAGATGGGATGCACAGGAGATGCTGCGGATGGAGATGGGATGCAGGGAGATGCAGGGACCGGCTCCATGTGGCTGCTGTGGGGCCAGACCCACACCACTGGGCTTTGTAGTTAATGGGGCCAGCAGTGCTGAGCCACATGGGGGACAGGAGGGACAGCTGGGGAGAGGGAGCAGCGCGGTCCTGGACACGACTCCATCACAGAGGGAAGGGGTGGAAAGGCATCTTTGGCCTTCACAAGGTGCACCCTGCTCGGCACGGGGCCCAGCTCCAGCTTGGGGGCACAGCGTGGCACTGCAAGGACCGGGCAGGACCGCGCTGCTGAGGGATGCAGCCCCATGGGGATGGACGGA
>NW_010176000.1:0-276 GCF_000695765.1 Mesitornis unicolor
GTCCTGGCTCTCTCCCGTGCTCCGCAGGTCGAGGGGCGGGGTGGTCCCCCTTCAACTCGGGGCTGCGTCCGCACACGGGCAGCGCTGGGGCTTAGCCACTACTATTTTCAGCAGCACGCAGCGAGCTCCTTCGGCAAGGAGGAATTCGGCAAGAGGTGTTTGCTTATTTTTTATATGGTGGATGGATAAAATGTTCTTGCTTTGGCTCTCCTCAAGGTTGAACTCCTTTTTTTTTTTTTTTTTTTTTTGCTTCTTTCTTCCCACGGGGGGAAGGAG
>NW_010176000.1:307-2216 GCF_000695765.1 Mesitornis unicolor
TTCCTCCGACCGTGGGAAAGACGCTACCTTGGCTCTGCAATGACATTACTGCCAAGTCTGGGATGGGGTGGGGGATAGGGAACTGAAGCTTTGAAACCTCTGCCCAATTCTCCTCTTCTCGTTCTCTTGTCTCTTTCATCAGCTGGGCTCCTCCGACAACTGGATGCTTCCAGAGGGCCCCGTTCTCCAGCAGATGTACAACTTTCAATTATTTTCAGCACATTTCAATCAGGCCTAGCTCTGATAACGCACTAATTAAAGAGACCTCACTATCGGCAGCTTGGTTCAGAACTCAACTTTCTTATCACATTCCTGAAGCTTTGGGTCAGGCAACACCGGAAAATGCGGCCAAAACCTCGTTCTGCTCCGAGCTGAGTTTTGAAGGTCACCGAAAGTCTGCGCCGGGCCAAAAGTAACGTAGAAAGTGTCAGTGTTTTCTGAAAGTTAAAAAAAGAAGCAGAGGGAAATGGGGAAAAGGGAGTTGAAGGTTAAGCCTCTACCCTGAGGGCTAAGGGGGGAGATAAGGAGCGAGAAACAGCTGTGGGATGGGAGCCGGTGCGGTACCGGCCTGTCAACGCCGCTCGCATCGCCGCGAAAGGAGCGCTGCTCCTCGGGCGAGCGAGGTGTGGGAGAGACCTGGCCAGAGACGACTCCGTCCCACTTCTATGCCAGCTCCGCAGTCTCAGAGCCGGCTTAAAATCATCGTGAAGGTGAAGGTTTCAAAGTCTTCTGGATTTTTTTTTCTCCTCTCCATTGCTCCCTTCATTTCTTCCGCGCAACCTCCCAGGTTAATTAAGTCCTGTAATGTCGCTGGATCCAGGCTCTCTGCAGAGACAATAAATCGGAGAAGCAACAACCGGATCCCTTTGTTGCCTCTCCGTTTTGTCTTCTCCTGTAGTTATCGATCGGCGGTGGGGAAGCAGAGAACTGCACAGAGCTGAGCACTCGGCACCGCAGAGGAGCGTACAAAGAGCCCCGAGTGCTCCCTCTCCGCTGACAGCATCGCCCTCGGGTCCCGTTCCCTGCCAGTCGGGGATGCTCGTGCTGGAATAAGCGGGTTAACAGAGGGAGATGAGGGAGGGAGGTCGCTTTGGTTTCTTTTCGCAGCCCGCGTCCGACTTTTTGTTTTGATTTTTTCGGAAGAGTGACTCTCGGAGAAGCTTGGTTCTCGGATAAATGCTGATGAGCCGAGAAGCCTCTGAGATAATATTACTTTGTAATTACTTTTTTAGCCGAAGTTGTTTAGCCAGCTCCAAGTCATTAATGAAAGTTGGTGTCCAGGCACCTGATTTACGATTTCGTGTCGGCCCGGGGTCAGCAGAGGTGGTATCTTTCCATCTGAATCTGCTCGGTGTAGGAAACAAAATAGGGTCTTTATTATTTTGGAGAGCAATTTTCGCTGAAAGGAAGAGTTTTATTTTTGCATGTAACATTCCGCCTCTTTATTGCAGACTCCTCAGAAAGCTGCTCAAAAAAAAAAAAAAAGAAAAGAGATTAAAGGGTAACGTCTAAATTGGAAACGGCAGAGGAGTACACTGAGCAGATGGGAATCTTCCTCTTTAATATGAGCAACAATTAATGAAAACATCCTTTTTATTGCCGAAGCCGATCTGTTCTCTTTAAACATGAACGAGACTTCCGACTTCCCGCCGCTCGGAGAGGGCTGCCCGACTCGTCTCCTCCCTGGGCGGGGGAGACTCATGGGGGTCCCATCGCACCGCCCTGCACCCGCAGCCTTGCGAAGTGCGTGTGGGGTGCGGTGGGAGGGTGAACGAAGGGGCACAGCCTCGCCATGTCTTTTTTTCTCCACCATGGGCAACAGCACCGGGAGGGGGAAAGAATCAAATACGGGGCGGTAAAAGCAAAGTGTTTCGGCAGCCCGCGGCGGTGCCAGGGGTGCGTGAGGGTG
>NW_010176001.1:0-259 GCF_000695765.1 Mesitornis unicolor
TGTGAGCACCCATTTGGGGGAGGCAAGGACCCGTTTGGGTGATGTGAGCACCCATGTGGAGGATGCAAGGACCCATGTGGGGATGCAAGGACGCGTTTGGGGGATGTGAGCACCCATTGGGTGATGCAAGGACACATTTGGGGGATGCAAGGACCCATGTGGGGGATGTGAGCACCCATTTGGGGATGTGAGCACCCATGTGGGGGATGCAAGGACCTGTTTGGGGAATGGGAGGACCCATTTGGGGGATGCGAGGACC
>NW_010176001.1:403-2285 GCF_000695765.1 Mesitornis unicolor
AAGGACCCATTTGGGGGATGCAAGGACCCATGTGGGGATGTGAGGACCCATTTGGGGGATGTGAGCACCCATGTGGGGGATGCAAGGCCCCATTTGGGTGAGGACTGAGGGTTTCACTCCTCTCCTCCTCCCGTTTTGGCGCAGTGCGAGTCCCTGTTCCAGGACCTGGCCAAACTGAAGTCCCGCCCGGCCCATCTGGGGGTCTTCCTGCGCTACATCTTCTCCCAGGCAGACCCCAGCCCCTTGGTAAGAGACCCCCCCAGTGTCCCCATAGCACGGCCACCCCCGCAGGGTGCTGCTGCGTGGCCAAACCGAACCAGGAGCGAGGGGGAAGCGCGGGGCAGGGTTTCCACATCCTCCCCTTCCTCCCAATTTGGGGATGTCCCCCCCTCCCGGCCCCCCCGTACCCCGGCAGCGTTTCCTGTGTGACACCCGTGCCCTGCTCCTCCCTTCCCCTCCTGGCAGCTCTTCTATCTGTGCACCGACGTTTGCCAGCAGACGGCGGCCAAGGACTCGCGGGGCCTGGGCAGGGACATCTGGAACATCTTTTTGGACAGGGGGGCGGTAAGGAGCATCCCCCAAATTTGAGTTGGGGATTGGGTCAGTCGAAAGCCGGCGGTACCCGGCTTGGCTTTGAGGGGGGTGTTTG
Source organism: Mesitornis unicolor (assembly GCF_000695765.1). Lineage (NCBI taxonomy): Eukaryota > Metazoa > Chordata > Aves > Mesitornithiformes > Mesitornithidae > Mesitornis > Mesitornis unicolor. Next base: position 1,053 of record NW_010176001.1, read on the forward strand.
GCCATCGCTTGGTGGTTGCTCCGCGTCGGCGCACGGGGTTGCGGAAGGAGGTTGCACAACCGCGGCTGCTGCGGCGCGTGGAAATCTGGGGTCCTGTCGTGGTGCTCCGGAGGGGGCTGCGTTTTGGTTGCTTGGGTGCGTGAAAGTCCCGGCTCTCGCCTCGCTGGCTGGGGAAATTGCCCAGGGGTGGTGGCACAACACGGGGAGATGGCACAGGGACATGGGGCAGTGGCACAGGGACGTGGGACAGTGGCACAGGGACATGGGGCAGTGGCACAGGGACGTGGGACAGTGGCACAGGGACATGGGAGGGGGCACAGTGACATGGGCCAGTGGGGGCAGTGGCACAGGGACGTGGGACAGTGGCACGGGGACATGGGGAGGTGACACAGGGACATGGGGAGGTGGCACAGGGACATGGGAGATGGCACAGGGACATGGGAGATGGCACAGGGTCTCAGCTCGAGGTTGGCTCCGTCGCCGCCGCGTCCCCGGTGCTCACCCCGTTTCCTCCCTTCCCTTGCAGCCTCTGCGAGTCAAAGTGTCCGAGCAGCTCCTGAATGAGATCGGTGAGTGAGGGGCTGTGCCGGCCCAGACGGGGCTGTTTGCTGGGGTCCTGCAAGGTTTCTGTGGGATCCCGAAGGATTTGAGCAGGATCCCAAAGGATTTGAGCAGGATCCCAGAGAATTACTGCAAGATCCCAAAGGATTTTCATGGGAACCCAAAGGATTTGAGCAAGATCCCACAGGATTTTGCAGGATCCCAGAGGATTTCTGCAGGATCCCAAAGGATTTGAGCAGGATCCCAAAGGGTTTGAGCAGGATCCCAAAGGTTTCTGCAGGATCCCAAAGGATTTGTGCAGGATCCCAAAGGTTTCTGCAGGATCCCAAAGGTTTCTACAGGATCCTGAAGGATTTGAGCGGGATCCCAATGGATTTTGATGGGATCCCAAAGGGTTTCTGCAGGATCCCAAAAGATTTGAGCAGGTTCCCAAAGGATTTGTGCAGGATCCCAGAGGATTACTGCAAGATCCCAAAGGGTTTTCATGGGATCCCAATAGGTTTCTGCAGGATCCTGAAGGATTTGAGCAGGATCCCAGAGGATTTTCATTGGATCCCAAAGGATTTGAGCAAGATCCCAAAGGGTTTCTGCAAGATCCCAAAGGTTTCTGCGGGATCCCAGAGGATTTCTGCAGGATCTCAAAGGATTTGAGCAAGATCCCAAAGGTTTCTG
>NW_010176002.1:0-22948 GCF_000695765.1 Mesitornis unicolor
TGCCGGTCGCCGTCTCCTTCCTGCAAGGAAAGCAAGGGGTGGTCGCTGCATCCGAATGTGTTTGCTTCGTGGAGCGAGCTGAATAAGCCAAGCTGTATTTATTAAACTGGTTATTATAATAAGGCTATGGGCGTACATATTTTACAAGCTAGAATAAACCACCCCTAATTAGTTTCTGGAAGTATTTACACACAGTATTGTATTACATGAATGATGACAGCATCCTTCCTTTTCTGGAAAAAAAATATTATCTGTCTTTCTGCATTGCCAAGCTCACCTTGCCTGCGTGGGCGTTTAAAGCCCCCACCGCAGCCCTCCCCAGGGGCTACAAGAAACCATAACAGAGGCAGCCCAGCAGCAATTTGGCCCTCTCTGGTTTTGGCCACAGACAGCAACATCCCTAGCCCTTCTCTATGACTCGGGGAGGCTCAGGTTCTCACTGTCTGTGGAGCCTTTCTAGGCAGGCCACACTTCAGGAAAACTTTGGACCATTGGAGTCCATCTGATGTCTTGTGATGATCAGATAGTTTCATGTGCCTGTCCCTCTTTTTTTTTTAGTAGTATTCTAGTGTTTCTATCCCCTACTAGTAATCTGCTGTAATTTTTTTAGTCTTGACTTGAATACCTAGCTAATAATTTTTCATTCTGTATTTCTACAGGTTATACTTGCTATGATGTAATTTGTGTGCAAGTCTAGATTTATGGGGTTTGGGGTATTTCTTTTTGTTTGTTTAGGTGGTTTTTTTTGTCTGAATGCTTTCTCTTTGTCAAGTAAATCTTATCTCTCTGTCCGTTTATGCAGTTTGCCAAGGTAGCTTTAAAATAAGATCCTGTGTTCTGACATGCAAGTAGCCCCTTGCCACACTGTGATACATGTAAATTTCAAAAGTGCAGTTTCATTTTGTCATTTCAGTTATTAATCAGAATATGGGATGATGCCGAACCCAGTACAAATCCAGTACAGCTTTAGGCACTCTCCTAATCTAGTCATGATTTTTTTAAAAAATAACAAGTACTTGGAAAAGCATCTTTCACTGCTTTCATTAGTTTTGCTGCTTTGATGTGGGACAGTGGTAAAATCTGCAGTAGAGGCAAAAGATTCTGTATGTCACCTGTTCTCTTGATCTGTTCCTTCATAGATTTTTAAAAATTAAATCATACTAGTTGTCTAGTTTCTTTCTCTTCTTTCTTTGTTACTTAATGTCTTGCTATTTCTGGATGGTTTACAAATAGTTTGTTTCATGTTATGTTCTTCTTTCTTACTTCTGCATAGTGGGAAGTCTTTTTTTTTTTTAATATGAAGAACATAGGTTTGGGTAAGCACAGAGAAGATGATACAGGAAATATATTATTATAAAGTTGGTTTATGGCATAAATCTGAGCTCTCACTTCTTTTTTAGTAATGGTGCATGGTAATTACGCTCTTTTATAGGACGCTATTTTCCAAAACGACCCAAGCACGTGCTTGTAGTTGAAGCAAAGTTTGATGGTGAACAGTTGGCTACTGACCCCGTAGAGCATACCAATCAGCCAGAATTTGCTACAGAATTGGCTTGGGAACTTGATAGGAAAGCACTTCATCAACACAGGTAACATTAAGTCTAAAGTTAAGTCTAATTTGGAAATAAAAACCTAATTTTCTTGTATTTACATCTAATGAAATACAGTCTTCATGTTAGCTGTCATATGGATCTTTTATAGAAATTGTCTTTTAGTTGTACACTGATCTACCGTAGTGTCACAACAAACAGACATAGTATGTGGCAAGATAAATTATCTTTAAAAGTTCTAGAGGATGTATTTTCACACTACTGAAAAAATGCAAGACCTTACAGCAAATTAATAATGCTATAGTGCAAGCATTGGATTCAAGCCTTTTTATGTATGCTGTGACACAGAATTAAGTTAACTTCAAACCTGAAAAAGCATATGGTAGAGTATTTTTGAAAATGTCCAGTAGAAAAGCTGAGAAATCAAATAGGGTTTCCATGTTTGAAAGGAGAAAAACACGTGAATGTACTTTATGCTTATCTGTGCCTCTAAGTACTGTTAGATGCTTTGTGCAAAAATCTTTCATAAGTCCTATTTTTAAGATATACTTACAAGTGAAATTCCATTTACATGTGAGGTGTAGTGCTTATTTCTTGTATGTGGACGTGATTGGATTTGTTTGTCACTAATGTCTTGCAACACTTCTCTCACAAAATTAATCCACTTCATTATGAATTTTTAGACATTCAATATAAACTCAGTTTTTGACCCACTAAAACTAGTTATGTAACAAATAAATTTTGTATCACTGGTATGCTTAAAACTTATGAATTATTTTTCGTGAACTAATTGCAGTGTTAACTCTTATGTTTTGCATTTCAACTGTTATTTCAGACTGCAGCGTACACCTATCAAACTCCAGTGTTTTGCATTGGATCTTTTATCTTCAACTAAAGAGAATATAGGATATATTGTACTTGACTTAAGGGCTGTGCAGGAAAAGAAACAGGTATGTTATGGGGTGTAAAGCTATAAAAAATTATGTTCTGACGCAACGGTACTGTTACATATAGTAGAATTTTAATTAAGGCACAGGCGTAACTTTTGAGCTTGTTTTGGAGTATGACTCCTAGTTGATTACATACTTTTTTTCTTTAGAGAAAAGACACCTTTATATAAGAACATGAACAAATGAAAATACTTTTGCACTCATCTTGCACTTCTGAATGTGCAAACTGGGACACTTGTAAGCAGTACTTGTAAGCAATTCAATTATTTAATTGCCTAGAAAAATTTATCAAAGCTATTGATGTTGAGCAATTTAATTGAGTCTTCATCATTAAATCAAGTTTTAAGGTGTTTTTTTTTAATGAGCATCTATGGAGGATGTGTTAGGTGATCAGAAGTTCTAGCCCCTTAACACAGCATAGAGTAAGCATGAATTCTGTGTTGTACTTGATCAAAACTTAACTTAACTTAACTTGATATTTGTCTTAACACGACCTTAGAGTCTTATTTTGACATAATACTTTTTTAAAATTTGTAATCCATGTAACTTGCTGTGCACTTCAGGTTGAGAACTTGAAGATTTTATCTTCTAATTAAAGTTTTATGACATATTTTTCTTGCTAACTTTTTTACTGCACAAATCAGTGAAAAAGAGTATATGCATCAAGTCTTCCTGCAATCATTCTATAAAATCTTTCAGTTATAATAGTGTACACAAGATAGACGAATTTTTTGGGAAACCACGGTGTGTTTCTGTAGATTGAGGTACAAGTGGTAGAACAAGTATGTTTTTTCTGTAACACTACTTATTTTTTCTGGGTTTTTTAAATGCTTTTTGTTTTCATTTTCATCTTTTATTATTTAGGCCCCAAAATGGTATCCTCTGCTTAGTAACAAGTACACTAAATTTAAATCTGAAATACAAGTAGGTGTTGTGTTGGAGACTGATTCAAAAGCACTAGTGGATGACTTTAAAGCAAAGGAGGCACCCCGTAGAGAATGGAAGGGTAAGTAACATAGTAAGAACTCTCTTTGAGTTAAAAATGTTCCTGTGCCAAATGAACATACCACTTGCTGCAAATGTATTAAGTCTCAAGAGAATTTTAATTTCATAGCGTTTCCAATGCAAATCCTTTACATCACAAGGATGATTTATTGTGGCAACTGTGTGACTTTCAGGTGAGCCTTGTTGCAGACCAACTGATCTTTAAAATCAGAGTCAGAACCACAGAATCACAGAATATTAGAAGTTGGAAGGGACCTTGAAAGATCATCCAGTCCAACCCCCCTGCCAGAGCAGGATCACCTAGACTAGGTTGCACAGGAACGTGTCCAGGAGGGTCTTGAATGTCTCCAGAGAAGGAGACTCCACAACCGCTCCGGGCAGCCTTGTCCAGTGTTATGTCACCCTCACAGTGAAAACATTTTTTTTTTCGGTTTCAGGGATTCCTAGTTTACTTCTATGTAATGTTACTCATGTTTCAGGGCTTTGGAAAGTTCTATAATAAGGAAGTAAAAATGGAGCTTCTTTACAGAATGCAGCTTCAGTGGTTTGGGCTTGGAATTATAAAGCAGTGCAATATTTCATTTCTTGGGTAGAATGTTTCTCTTTTCTGATGGGTTTTCATCTAATCTAAATCATTCAGTATGTAAATCGTGTTCTATTGATAAGTTTTTATGGTAACATCTACTTTAACTGTTGGCACTCATTGCACTTCTGGATTCACTTGTACGTTCCTCTCAAAAGTAAGTAGTGAAACGTGTCAAAAATATATTAGAATTCAAATATTAATACTAGTAGATGTCTTTGTGCTGTGCTTTTCAGTCATTTTTGTATCTGGGTTTTTTAAATGCAAATTTATAGTTAAAAAATCCCGAACCCTACAAAAGTCCCTTATAAGCTTGATTTAAAAAACAAAAGCAGATTTATCTGCCTTCTCATCAGCCACCCAAAAACCTATCCGTTTAATTTCTAAAAACTGAGCTTCTGTAACAACTAGTGGATTTTCACCTACTATCTTACAGTACTTTGTGTTCTTGCCCTGAGGGTACCTTTTTTCTAGTTCTGAATTTACTGTCTACTTATCATGATCTGTGGCTGTGGTTTTGTAAAAATGAAGTGGTCAGTGGCAGTGAGTGTTTCACAGAGTTTCTGGCCCAGACTTCAACTTCTTAGCTGCATTGCACAAATGGCTAAACTAGTATTGAAATTCCAGTGTAATCACTTAGCTTACTCCATCCTTTCAGGTTCACAACAAAGCACAGGGAATTTTGCATACTGTAAGGTTAGTGAAAGAGGCAAAGAATGACCGTAATTGTTTAGTTAATCTGCACTTGCCTTGTGATCTTTCTGCCCACAAGCAATCCTACCCCTCATGAAACTGACAGAAAATACAATAAATCCGTTTTGCCTTCAGACAATGCTGTCTTCCACTTCCTGCTTTCTGTGGACTAAATTAAACAAACAAGTTTGCCAGCTTTTCCCTTTCTTCTGTTGTCTCAATATTAGTCAATACCATATTTAGACAATGGGGAAAACAAACATGTAGTATTTTGCAGGTTTCAAGTTGATACTCCAAGCATTGGGTAATACAAAGGTGGTTCTAGGAGGTGTTTTCCTTTTAGGATTCATACTTTTTTTTAAAATATTTTTCTTTCTTCATTGACCTAAGCAGACAAAAGTTTCCAGTGTTTGAAATGGGGCCTTTTGGTTCACAACCAGAATTATTACTATTGCTACCAATTACTAAATTTTTAAAATTATCATCGTTATTATTAATAACACCACCAACATTTTATTACTGTTTGGTGTAACTCGAGGTGCTTTGAAATGTACTGAAATACTGACACTATAGAGTAGAAACTAGTAAACCAGAATACAGTGTTTTATGCATTGAAGACTTCAGATGAAAAATCTTCAAATGAAACATTCCAGAGATCTGTGGAATGAGTCAACATACTTTTTTCAACAGTTGAACAGATTATCTTATGTTGTTACTGTCTTTCATTTGCTTTGATGAATAAAATACAGAAACAGCATGGTAGACTCTAACCTAATGAAATAAAGTTCCAGTCACTGTAATGTTACTCACTGTAACATTAAATAAAAATATGCACTAGCATTCTGTCTAGGATTGTGTACAGAATAAATTTCAGAATTGTTTTATAGCTATACATAAGTATACTTAGTGAATTTTTGTGTTGAAATGCTTTGAAGCAAAGTGTCAAGTTCTTTATTTGTAATTTTTATTTCCACATGTACAATAATTAAACATAAAATTACATTTACATATAAGATTCCTGCAGCAATGAATAAGGTCACAAGATACCTACTTTTTTTTCCTTCTCTCTTAGCATTTGACCTTCTTTCTGGACTAGACCCTAAAAGTATTGTACCAGTCTTAAATGAGGAAGAGGGCTATCATCAAATTGGACCAGCAGAGCATTGCAGAGACTACTTTGTCTTGTCTGTAACCATTGCATTTGCCACACGGTTGGAACAGGTTTGTTTCCTTCCTATGTGTAGTTTTAAGAAGTAATATCCTATATTTGTGTTTTCACCCACCCATGCCTTACTTCTACTTAAGATTTTTTTATTGTCTTGTAAGTTTCTTGCAATAAATAGCCTTGTCCCATATTGAATTTATATATTTGAATTTGAATTTTAAAACTTTATGCAATGCTTACATGTCAAGTTACAGATGAAAGATCAGAGTTCTTTCAGAGCACAAAAATTGCATTTACTTCAAGTTAAAAGTTTTATGAAATGCATAGATCTGTATTATAGTGTAGTATGAAAAGCACTGTATGCGTAGTATCAGTCTTCAGTGTGGTACCCATGTGCTGAAATTCAAACAAGATGTAATACCTTTCAGATCTATAAGATATATGGAACAATAGAGTTTATATGTTGCCTAGAGGCATGACTTACTGGCTTGGATGAAGTGCTGTGCTAATGTGATTATTTCAGCTTTAGACGTCAGCTGCTGTATTTATGCTGTACTGTACCACACTAAAACACCTTGTCTGATTTAAACATATAAGTATGACTCCAAGTCAGCATGATTTTAATTGATCTATAACTCATAGTGTATGATAAACTCTCCTAAGTCTTGTCATCTTTATTCAAAGAAAATAATTTTCCATGTCATAATTATAGCGCCTTGTGAAGTAAATTTACTATGATCACTCTGGGGTAGCTTGTGCCTTTTTAGCCATTGAACTCACAGTTGCAGTGGCTACAGAACGAAGCAGCCGTTTCTGGCTGTTCTAGTCTTTTATTCAATCACATAAGTTACTCTATCACTCAATATCTAATCTGCATTGTTTATTTACACTATAAATATTTTGTGGAGGCACTGCTTATTTCTGAATATTTGTGCAGCGCTTGACATCATATTTTCAATAATGTCAGTTATAGCCCTTGGTGCTGATATATCTTAAAAGTAGTTCAAAATGAGTAAATTTGCAAGTTTTTGGTATGCTTGAAAAATAAGATACTTATTCTTAAAATTCAGTTTCAGTGTTAATATTTTTTATTTTGTGTGTAGTGCAAGCTAGGATTTAGGTCAGCTACTTGGTAGTCTAAGATCACTTTAAGCTCTTTAATTTCCAAGCTAATGCTTAAGGATTACTGTAACTGTACATTAATGAGAGAGATACATTATTCTTTTGTGCATCTTTTTTAGTTAGTTCCTAGTACTATGAAGCTTCCTGAGCAACAGGCTGAGTTTTTTTTCTACTACTCATTACTGGGAAATGATGTCACAAATGAACCTTTTACTGATTTAATTAATCCAAACTTTGAGCCAGAAAGAGCTTCAGTTCGCATACGTAGTACAGCTGATATCCTTCAAGTTTATTTTTGTTCACAGTCAAAATTACAGGTAAGCCATTTCTTAAGTGTGAATGAAAATAAATAATGATAATAAAAGAAATAGAATATGGTTCAAGCTGAAACTGGATAGCATTTCTCTTTCCAAAACTATATTGTATTACAGTATTTTTGCTCAAATATAAGTTGGTTTTCTTGCTGATATGAGGAAAACCCTAGCAGCAAGTTTCCCAAGTCAGACAGAGCACAGTCTCTTTAATGTGGTTGGTATAGTAAGCTGGGTTTACACATTGTGATAAAAGCTGTTGCTGAAACATGAGATTCTCGAAGAGCTAATGTGGCATTCTCAAGAGCTCTGAGCTCTGGGACCTAAATTATTCCATGACTCTAAATATTGGGTAGTATTGAAAAAGTTTATGGAAACATGCCTCTAGCTCATACTTAATGTATTACAAAACAAAAGACTCTTTGGTTGAGGGTAGTATAGGGTTTCTAATAACATAGCTGGTAAATAAGACGGTGTTAGTTATACTGTAAGTGTTGGATCTGGCCTGTTGAATTTCTTTTTAAACTTCTACAAACTATATTACTTTGGTTATTCAGGTTAGCTTAAGAATGTTTCTGTTTAAATCTATATTGCTTCAGACGTTTTTGCTCAACTTTAAATACTTTTCTTAATGACAGTTTTTGGAGAAACATATGGACTGATGTTTTAGTCTATGAATTTGGTGTTCTGCTCTACTAAAACAGAAGTGACTTGTTGTGAAAGAGCACATTGATATGAGTTTGAGAAAAATAAATCACCTTAGAGTGTGTTGGGCTGAAGGAAGAAAGTTGAGTCAAGTTTTGAAAAAGGAATAATGATTCTTACAAGAAATTAAGAACACAGTTAATTGCAAAAATCCTTGCTATTTAAGTAGTGTCTAAATATATGCACAAAGTCTGAGCTTTCAAGTAACTTTTGTTTCTTCTTTACCCTGCAGTCATGCATTTTATGTGTTTACGCATTAAGGGCAAGAATCTGTGCTGTGTTTAGCCACAAGCTATTGAATTTGTCCTCTAGATCAGGTGATACGACAGGTCCTCAGAAGGGCAGTGCAGTGTTCTGCTGCTGTGTTAGCACTGCGCAAATCCTACCTACTCAATACTGAAATTTCATATACTGCTCAAAGCACTTGTTCTCAGCATACAGGGACTGAACTAGGGATGATCTTTTAATTTGTTGTATTTATGCTACCTTCAGCAGAGGGAGAACAGGAATTCAAATGGGGATGCACATGCCAGTTGCTTTATAGCACTTTTGTTATGTATACAGATCCATCTTTGCTGTGGAGACCAGTCTCTTGGAAGCACTGAAATACCCCTGTCTGGACTACTGAAGAAAGGAGGTGTGGAGATAGATCAACATCCTGTGGCAATAGAAGAAGCATTTGTCCTTGTTCCACCAAATAGAGCTAAACAGGAACTACCACAATTGCCTTTGGATATGACTCCAACTATTGGGGTATCTGTAATCCTGCAAAGGGAGACCTTGAGTGCTCAGGTACAGGTTACTGGTTATTGTTGACTTAGACACTGTTGCACAGTTTCATGTTAAAAAAAAAATGGTATTCGTAAGTCATATTCAACAAGTATGTAAAAGCAAACCTGAAAGAATAAGTTACTTCATATGAATAATAACTTATTTGCCTCACTTTTCTATGTCAGAAAAATAACCTCAAACTATAGAAATGTTGTAGACAGTTTTTCAGTGCAAGCCACGATCAATAAGAAAATCATATCACTTCATTCAGCCTTCGATTCCCTTAAATGCTCCAACTGAACCTAAACAGCCACAGGAGAAAGTTCTCTCACCTAGCAGTGGAAAAACAGAGAATCTGCAGCAGAGATCCCAGAACATCCTGTCTCAGGATGGCCAGTCTTCTGCAGAAGATGAAGCAACAGAAAGTGAAGTGGAAAGCCTTAAGTTTGAAAAAGGCACAAAACTAAAGAAAACAGGTAGGTGGTATATAACTTTTTCCTCAGTTGTCAAGTGTGGTTTTGGATCGTGTCTTGTTCATTTGTGGTGATAAATTTCAGGCACGTCCAGAGAGGTGGTAGATGCCCTATCCCTGGAAACATTCAAGGCCAGACTGAATGGAGCTCTGAGCAACCTAATCTAGTTGAAGATTTCTCTGCTTATAGCAAGGAGAGAGTTTTATGTAAAACAAATGCTAGGAGGAGGATAAATGAACATAGTGGTTGTTGAAAATACTTCAAAGAACCAGATTAGAGATTTGATGGTACATAGATTATAAGTGATGTGGATGGTCATCAGCTTGAAAAATAACACCAGAAGTGTTTGAAACTTCCTGAATTTGACAATGGGAAGGCTCAGTATGATACCCATGAAGAAACTGGCTTCCTCAGTGAGGAGATTAAATGTTCTAATGGTCACAATATCAAATAGAAAGGCAGGGGAAATATGGGATCTTTAATATTTCTAAGGAATTTACTAAGTGGATAATAAACTGAAAACAAATTTTCATACTGGACAAAACCAAGCAAGTGGGTTTTTTGTTTGTATATACATTATCCTTTTGTAGGGTCTTGGTAGCCCACATAACCTTCTAAGACTTCCCTTGTTTTGTTTTTGATGTGAGGACTGGGTTAGAAAGAAGTTGAAGATGAGCAGAGATGAGAGAGGAATACTGTAACAATAAAGCAGAACTCAGAAGAATGTTATTTTGCTGAACATTACTGAACGTGCATCTTCTTAAAAAATATTTATAAATAATTTTTTTAGTGATATATGAATTACTGTTCTTTTGAGATTGGTCCTAAAGACACACAGTTCTGTAGCAGAACATCTATGTCCTTGAATGTGTTCTCAGGATTTGCCTACTAATTCAGCCAGATTTTCTTTTAATCCTAACTGATCTTATCTAAGCAAGGATTAAGTTCTTTATATGGAATGTATCAAGAGGTATTGTCAACCCAGCAACTAGTTTGAATCTGTGGTTAGGAAATACTGGGTTGTTTTTTTATTAATAGTAATAATTTTATAACTCTCTGTTTTGGCAAAATGTAAAATATGTCATTTTCACGTTTATGTTTTAGGTCTGGTAGCTGAATCTTCCCAAGAGGTTAACAAACAGTATACTGAAGATCTTCCAGTTTTCAGATCACAAAGCAGAGCAGAATTACCTCTATTGTCAGATCTGCAAAACTCCAGTAATGAAAAACTTATTTAATTTAGTACATTGAAATTGTAATATGTAGCAAATAATTTAATTTTAATAGTAGGCTGTATGCAAATTTATGTTCTCTTGTCTGAGACAGCCTTCAATTTCTATTCAGACACTTCATTGCATGAAGAAATCTAGTGACATTTTACCTGAATAACTGAAAGTTCTTTCCATCTTATGGTGGGCTGATGATGAAGTATTTAATTCTTCTTTATTGTTAGTGCTAGTGTAAATAAAACAAACAAGCAGGAAGAAAATAGTGCTAGCAAGGATATATTTCTTTAGAAATTACAAAAATTGAAACATTTTAGGTAATTATGAAGAAAGAGTTTCTGAACAACTAGCACTTACAAAAGGTGGTTGAGTTATTCACTGACAGTTTCTTTGCTTCTTTCTCTGCTTTACTATCTTAAACATTTTTTGAGGATGCCTTTTGGAAACCCTGTCTGTAAAACCTGTAGTTCAACCTGTTACTCTTTGAAGGCAGTATTGGGTCCCTGTGTAAGGACTTGGGAAGCGTGGATGCAGTTGAACAGGGACTTGCTTCTGCTTCATAAAGTATAAAATGGATGTCACAGTAGGTGGGTTCTGATGAAAGGTCATAAGTAGATGTGCATTGCAGACCTAGCTAGAGATTTTAGTTTATTTCAATAGTTAAAACTTCAGCTTGGGACCAATAGATGATGCTTCCTTACAAGAGCACTGTGATTGACCTGATCCTTTGTCTTTTTCAGTCCCAAACTAAAAATGTTAGTTAATTCAAAGCAAACTAAGTTACTACAAATGATTTCTTTTTTTTTTGTAACCCCACCTTACATGCCCTCAATTTGGCTAGGAATAATTATGTAAACTGTTGACACTGAAGTCTTGTAGCATCCCTCTGAAGAATTTAGTATCTTTTATCTTAGTCTAAACTTTTTGTAAGTGAAATAAACTGATATAGCTTTAAAGATTAAAAAGAGGGAAAAGATTACAGAACCTTATAAGATTTAAAGTATTTTGAGGGTTTTGATGGTTTTTTTCTTCGGAAGCAGTAACTTGCTATATTATAGGCTATTTTTCATAGTACTAACTTACATTAGAAGGAATTTAAATCTCGTGGGGAAATATCCTATCTGTACTTGCATTAAAAAAGTGAGACCTATCTTTAATATTGTGTTATTTTGGGCAGAACAAATTATAAAAAATGCACACAAATTCTCTTCTGTATTTTCAGCTCATAATGGTCTGGTAGCTGCATCTCAACCCAACCCTGTGGGTGCATCCAGTTCTTCTGAGCCTGCATCAACACAGAAAATTGTAATTCCTGCAGCCTCTCACCACTTCTGTTTTTCAGTAGACTTACGAAGTATACGTAGTCTGGAAGTTGGTTTTCCAATAAATTGCATTTTAAGGTATGACTTATATTTGTTGATCTTATTCTTGGTGATAATAATACCTTTGTTTTCAATACAAAGCCTTCTTAAACTGAATGATTGCAGGCAGTATGCTGCCTGATGCCTTTTATGTAGATGATTTTCAGTAGTGAAGTACTTCAGGATGTTCGTCTGGCTCTTCACTAAGCTTCTGAGAATTACAGTGTTAAAGATAGTATGTAACATTTTGCCTGAACTGTAATCTCTGTTAAATCTCACTTGAATATCTAAACTCAGAAAATACAGATCATCATTCTGTCTTTAGAGGAAAAGGAGGATTACTTGTTTCCTTACTTTCTGACTGCCTTTGCAGCTGATTGAAGGAGTGATTTCTGTAGCCTTCCATGTCTCCACCAGAAACTCCTTGTAGTGTTTTAGTAAGGGACTGATCACCTTGTTTGTGTGTGATAGTGAATCTAAAGGAATCACACGCTAGTCTGAAAGTGAAGAACCAGTGTAGTAACTGCATTATCATTCTGAGAGGTAGTACCGGGTTTTTTGATAGTCCTTGAATACAAGAAGCAAAGCTTAGTAGGGAGGAGCAACATCTTTAGTTGCATTCATTTGTGGCGTTAACAAAAAGATAAGCTTTTGGACGCATGAGTTTTGTGCCTGTAGCAGAAGTATAAAACTACCATTGCTAGTTAAGAACAATTGTGTAGAGATTAATGTGTTACTGATGCCAACATGAAAGAAAAGTATGGGAGTACTTTTGGAGCATAAGCAGATGTTAACTGGAAGGTGAGTACCAAGTTGGAGGAACAAGAACTAAAATGTGAAGGACTGATTAAAAGTAAGGGCATTGAAACCAGTATCTGTATGCAAGTTGGGTTTGGTTGGTTTTTTAGCACTGCCAGTGAACAGAGAAACTTGCAAAAAAAACCCCAAACTTGTTTGTTTTCTAGCTTTTCCTTAGAGTTTAGAAACAAGAGTTTGTAGGTACAGTGATGATTTTGTTTAAAAAACAAACAAACAAAAAACCTACTTGTGGAATATTAGCTGTTGATAGCATATATGAATTCAGTGATTCATAGCAGTTTTTACAGTTTGCCTTCTAGTTTCTATTAAGGCCCTTTTGGTGCACACAGTGAAGCATATCTTTAAATGATGGTTCAGTTTGAAAGTGCTAACTATTTGTGGCTATGTAGGTGTATAAGCATTTGTTTTGGATTTGTTTTTCTGACAGTTTGTTTCAATACAGTTTTAACTGGTCACTGGGAAGTCTTATTTGTGTGAATGATTCTTGGAATTTGTTTTGTTTGAACTAGTGTGAAAAGGTAGGGTTGGAGAATATTTCAAAACACAGTTAATACAGATTGCATCATTAATGGTTTTCTGTATAGGCTATATTATAAAACTATGTGGAAAACAGTGTACAGTGAATGTTATATTGTAATAAAAAAGCTTTTTATATAATTTTTTTTCACATAACATTCCAAAAATGAATTTTCTTCAGAACTGTGGCAACAAATAGGTTTTGCTGTTTCATGCACTTCAGTTTTTACAGCTAGTGATGAATATGACAAGAACCTGAAGAGGAGAAACGTCTAAACACAAATGCTAAGAAAAGTCGCAGGGTAAAAAAATTACATTTTCACTCTATATGGGTAGCATTATTTCATTCAAGTCTAAACATGTTCTTTAAACAGTTTTGCACAGGCAGTTTAAATATGGAATTTTATAAGTGGCAGCATTTGATGGAGCATTTGGTATAGCTTTTTTTTTCTTATTAGGAGCTTAGCTAACAGCTGGCATCATCAGTCTGAGCACAGTGAAGTTCAAGAGCTTCCTGACTTCTGCATTGTTGTAGTTTACTATACACTGAATTGTGCCAGTAGAGTAGTTTCACGTCACATTGTAAATCATATTGGTAAAATTATTTGATTTTCCTTTTAGTGAAATAAACTGGGAATTAAAAACTAGATTGTTTTTCAAATGTGATTGAAAATGTCAAGTTATACTGAGACTGCATATATGTATACTTAGTTATCAATTATTGCATGTTAGACCAGTCTTGGTTGTAAATATAGTTATGTTTTCAAGTGGCAATCTACATCTGAAAAAAATATTCCTTCTATTTCTCTCTTCATTTTATATAATTGCAGAAATCTAATAAAAGGTTAGTTCATATGCTTGTGAACATACAGGTTATTAAAGCTTTTTTGTCAAAATAACAGCAAATATAAGTAAAACTTTATCAGCACTGAAATAAATGAAAACATGAATATTTGAGAACTAAATTCTATTGTTGGATGTATTTGTGTAAATTTTGCTAACTTTAATAGAAGTCATGCTTCAGTAACAGATAGCTAAGCTGGTTTTCTTGTTGCAGTAGGTATAAGAAAAATCTATATATTAAATTGTTATTTGATTATTTTTTTACTGTTTTTACTAGGTACTCGTATCCATTTTTTGGCAGTGCAGCACCTATTATGACAAGCCCACCTGTAGAAGTTAGAAAGAACATGGAAGTCTTTCTTCCACAGTCTTACTGTACATTTGACTTTGCAACTATGCCTCATCAGCTTCAAGATACATTCTTCAGGTGATTACTTGTATTCTTTGTCTTAATTACACCTTTTTTTTTCCATTGTAATTGCAGTCCCAAGTCCAGATTTTTTTTAGTTAAGATCATCAGTTTGAGAATTTAGTAAAGAATCCAAGTGATAATACCAATGAATATTTAAAACGCTACTCTTCTAGTTTCTCTATTACTTGCATTTAAAAACAAGGACTCTAAAATTCTTGCTTTTATATCTTGAGTACTTATGCAGAGATCATTACTTACAGAAGCAAGTGCTGTTACTGTAAATTGTTAAATTAAAGGTTGGTAGCATAGTTTTAACAAAGCATTGCTTCAAATAAAATAAAGAGAAAATTAAAAACTGACCTAATACACCATGGCAGTCCGATATCTTAAAAAATACAGCAAGTACTTAGGAAGCTGCATACAGTGTTAGGGGTAGTATGGTAGTACCACCAGTTTTTGATAACTGTTTAGATGTGGCCTAAAGAATCATCATAATAGTGGTATTTTGAAAGAAGAGGTGGAAGAGATGTATTCTGTGAGTGCCAGTGACTGAAATTTATTTATAGGTATTTATAAATGAAGATTATGTAGGTCTGTTAAGATTTAATCAATCACTTTCACGACAGCATTGTTCTTTCTAATAACTGGAGAAAAGAATGATAATCTGACTAGAGTGAATTAGTGATACAAAGTCAGTCAGTCTCATTCCTCTGTGTATCAGAGGCAGTAAACCCATTTCATTGTTTGAAAATCGTGACCATCACTGATTTGAGAAGTGACTTTTAGAACATGAGGTTCTCTTCCCAAATGAATAGGAATGCTTCCTCTTTTGTGTTGATGTCCGACACTAAAATCACTTCACTGTTTCAGATTACCTCTGCTGGTTGAATTGTGGCACAAGGATAAAACAGCTAAAGACTTATTTCTAGGGGTGGCGAGGCTTCAGCTTTCAAATGTTCTGGCTTCAGAAAAAACGCGATTCTTGGGTGGTAATGGTGAACAATGCTGGCGGCAGACTTGTAACGAAACCGTCAGCGTCACAGCAGCACAAGGGTAAAACTTTTTTAAAAAATTACTCTATAGCAAGTTTTATGAATTGTTTCATTAGTATTTCCCTGAAAAAAGGCGAGCTCCTCCTGGTTACCTTTTTGAATAAGTTAACAGGCTGCAGAGTGCTGCTATACGGAGGTGGGAAAAGGCATCCAGGAGATGGAAAGTTAAATTGCCACAGGCATATTGTGCAATCCCACACCACTACCAGCGTCATTGTAATAAACCTTTGTATAATCGTGATCTCGTGTAAGCTTCACAGATGGATTAAAGAAATGGAAAAAATGTTTTTGAGGCACTTTCCTGAGTAAGTTACTTTAAAAATTACAAAAAGCTGCTGATATTTAGATGGAACTGACTTCAGTGAAAGTTAGGAGAACACATACCTCTTTAGAGTTAGAGAGGTTTTGTTTCAGGATTATACCCTATATGATAGTAGCAGCAGTTTGAGCTTCTGTACATCAAAAGAAGCAGTGTGATTTGTTAATATTCTGGCTGAAGATAATGTTCATTTACACAGAGGAATGACATTCTTTTTCATGTATATAAAGAAACTTAATTTACAGTCACTTCTGTCCTGTGTCCTTGCTGATATTAACTGTGCTAGAGATCAGTGTCTAGATCCTCATATTTTTCTGTGTGGTAATGAAGCTTAATTATGCCTTTAGAAATAAACATAATTGCTATTAATACTAAGACTGGTTTTAAACATCTAATCCTACAGATAATTAAAACATGCTATATTTGACACACAGGAAATTTAAGGTTACTGATATCCTCCCTCATCCCAGATCGATAGAAAATTGATCTCTGACTTTAAGCTTTTTAGTGTGAAAGCCAGCATGGCCCGATTTTGTGAAGAGTTACTTTATGACCTCACTGTACATTAAGATTCACACTTTCACCAGTAGTAAGTTTGTTAAAATGAAACCTGGCTTGTGCACTACACTTCACCACTAGATGGCGTTCTCAAAATGTAATCAGTTCTCTGCATTTTGCTGTGCTGTTAGCTTTCTAGCTTTGCTCTTGTAGGTGTAATGTTCTTTTTACACTGATATGTTAAACCGACTTAATTGCTTAGATTTCTGAGGTCCTCCACCTTGAATCTGATTTTCTTTCTTAGTCAGTGACTGATAGAAAGTTGTAAAACTTTTAATGCATTCATTTATGTTAACTGATGTGAAGAACAAATGTCTTAGTTTTGTTTTGTTGGGTTTTTTTTTCTCTTGCAAATAACTGTGTAGAAGATTTCACCTTTAAAAAAATATTTTGGTGTTTTCTTTTTGTATTTGTTGAAAGAGGATTTCTGTGAAAACTACAGCCATGATTAATTCCTGCAGCCTTTTGTTGCAAATTGATTGATATTTAATTCTGCAGCTTCCAGGCTTCAAGTGATTGTGTAATTGCCCTTAGTCATTTTGTAGTTATAACTGAAATGATAGTTTGTTTCTGACTAGGTACAGATCTACTTGTCTACCAGTCTACTGCAGTGTACTTTCATGTTAGACTAGTGATAACTTTCAGTTACATGATTTGTGCATATTCCTTCTCTTGATGCCTTTCTGTGCAGAAAACTACCTATGTTTACTATAGTTTTTATGATTCAAGATCAGACAGCCAGAGAAAAACTGTTCTACTTAAGCAGAAACTGCAACAAATTTCGAATTTGTTTATTAAAATATCTATTGCTTAAACATTTCTTCACTGTAAAAGAGCAGATAGATATTCAAGCTATAAGGGGATTTAATGTTGTCAGTTTTCTGTGCAGAAGCTTCCAGAAATGTCATTTCTGGTAATCTAAGAATGGCCTATCACACATGATATGCTAAGTGACTTACTATACTGTGTATAACTAGTTTGGGCTCACATGTAGGCAACTGTTTAGAGTCTGAACTTACACAGAACTTTTTAGCACTTCAACTTTACTGTTTTGCATGCTGTTTTACCATTCTCTTTCTGTGTTCTTAAGACAGTTTTCATTAAAGTAACATTCTAATGCTGTTTATAGGTCAGGCAGCAGGATAGCAGAGCTTTCGTATGCTATCACTTTGGAAGACTATGGGCTTGTGAAAATACAAGAAGTTCTGGTGTCAGATTCTTCTCAAGTAAATATTACATAAATCTTACCTTTTTCCCTTGAACAATTCTTTGAAAAATTTGGTTTGCAGTTAAAAACCCATTGTCATTATTTCAGTGTGTAGGTGCTGGTCAGCAGCATCATGTCCCTCTCTCTCAGCCCCGTTGCACCCCAGAAAACCATCCAGAACCTCGAGAAACTCTTGAATACAAGGTAGCATTGGAGTTAGAAATGTGGAAGGAAATGCAAGAGGACATTTTTGAAAATCAGGTGTTTGCTCTTTCTGTTTATTTCCTAAACTGCATGACTGCCAAGGAAGCTTTAGCAGAATTGGTGAGAGGATTATTAGCTGCATTTTTCTTAAACTTTGCTACTGTTTCAAATAAGAACTAGATTTTGCTCATATAGAATATTAAAACTTGAGATGTACACAAATACCTCCCATACTTTCAAGGACGAAGGTTGATTCCTTTCTGTTAACTGACTGAAGTAGGTGCTAGGCAGTGAAATACAAAATACTCCCTTCATAATTTCCCTTTATGGCTTATGAAGTACGGTAGACACTGAAGATTCAAACTATTGGCATTAAATATTAACATTGCATTTCTTTATTCTTGGTCAAAATCCATTGCTTTGTTTCTAATCTTGAAGTCATTCTAGGTGTTCTTAGTCACATACTTCTTTTAAAAAGATACTGAGTATCTAGTGTCTATTTATTAGGATTTTTTTTTCAAACTTAAGCTTGCTTTGCATTTTGTACTTAAGGCTAATACCTTTCACTATCAGAGTTATACCTTGGGTTATATAAGTTAGTGTATTAAACTTAGTTATTAATTATTTTTCTTCAAGGCTCAACTCTGCTAGTACTCAGCCCTTTAAAGTTGCACTTCCAACAATTTTGATTTGTTTTTCTAGTTCGGTGTTTTTGTTCCTTTTTTGCTTTTAAAAGCTTAAAAAGAAGGAAATGGCCCATATGCAAGCACTTGCAGAAGAATGGAAGAAAAGAGATAGAGAAAGAGAAGCATTAGTGAAGAAAAAGGTAAGGAAACTCATACTTGCAGAAAGTCTCATTATAAATCTCATATCCCTATAAAATTTGACAAGCTGTTTTGTAACTGTAACATAAAAAGGTCTGTGATTAGTCTTCACACCTACTGGTATGCATGCATGTGGTCTATAACAATGTGAAAAATTAATAGTAGCCCTCAATCGTAGAGTACTTGTTAGAAATCCTCTTGATCACCTTGTTCTCTTTGGAGGACTTTAACTTTAGTTGTCTTTGACTTGCACGGTCAAACACTTCTACAGCTCAACTGTGCATGGTAACTTGTAAACCTTTATTGTATTAGGAAATCATGATGGAAAACCTTTCTTTCTCATTAAGAGCTGGAGATTTGTTTCTGGTGTAAATTTTCAAACAAAAGTTGTCAATATTTTAGATCATAGAGTAAATTCTTCACCTTACAAAAAATTTTTATTGCAAAGAAAAAAAAGCCTTTTTTTTTTTTTTTAGGTAGCAGAATATACTGTTTTGGAGGAACAACTTCAGCAGACACTGAGAGATCTAGATAAGCGAGAGCGACAGCTTTTTAGTGCTGAATCAGAGGTAAAAAATGTTTGGGTCATTTTAAACAGTGCAATTGCATGTGGTATTTCTATAAGGCTTGTGGCATTTTCGTGTAGACGGTTTGTGACCTGAGTATAAGAACTGAAATAAATGCATTCATAGTGATAGAGAGGACCACTGATACTTTAAGTAAGATTTTGTAACAACTACACTTTTTTACTGAAATGGAAGTTCAATAAACTTTTAAATGGGTTTCTAGAATGATAGAACTCTAAATTTTCTATTCTTAATAGAATTAGAGTGTCAGTAGAGAAGTTTATAAACATTAGCCTATCTCAATTTTATGTTTAGTAATGTCAGGTGAACATTGTACCTGTGTACAAGAGTGCCTTACTTCAAATGGTAACTGCTAGATTAACCATTGAAATAGGAGCAGGTGACAAGGAGAGCTGGGAGAAATTGTAATTGTCCAGGTTTTGTTATCCAGCAATTTCATACAGTTCCTATTTCATTTTTTTTATAGTGACAGGGTCAAAGAAGATGCAGGAGAAAATAGTAGCTACCATTGTCTCTAGATTCCACTGAACAACCACACAATGAGGAAATGGGGTGCAAGTCCTCAGGGAAGCTAGTCATGTGAAAAGAGAAACAAAGAAAGAAAATAAACTGCCTATTTTTGTACTTCAGAACAAGCTCACAATTACATAGATAAACTGCTGTGGTGATTTAGCAGTTCAACAAACTCTCTTTCCTCCTGTAGCTTAGATTAATCTTTTTTATCGTATCAGTCCCTCCTGTGCTTGTGAACAAAGTTAAGAAAGCTCCTAACACAGGCACTGGCTGGCTGAGCCTGTGTCCTGTTCTGTATTCAGTCTCTCTATATCCCTCAAGATGCAGTTTGTGCTCTAAATAGTGTCTGACTTTACCTTTAACTTCTATGCAAAAATATGCTGATTAGGTTTGTCTGAGTGCATTTCAGTCTGAGTAGAAGTATTTATTTTTAATCTTGTATATGTTTGTCTCAAAACTTGCTGTAAATTTAGTGAGATTCTGACCTGAAGGTTTGGAGATAACGAAGATCAGTGGATTCCAAAAGCATTTAGACAAAATTATGTGGAGTTAATTTAGCAATTACACAATTTTAGAAATGGGCCACTTGGAGAGGTTTCTATTCAGGTAGCAGTTATCTGGGTCAGTAATGTCTTTCTAGAAAGTTCAGACATGCTAAAGACTGTTTTCCTATTTAGCTGAATGAGAAATTCTCTCAATATGCTCAGTTTGAAGATTGCAGTCTTACTGATCTTACAGCATCTTGGCTCTATCTGTGACTTCACCATTTCTGCAGTGAAGGGGTGTATTTAACCTCTTAGTTTGTAGTAGAAAGGTGAGTACCAAATTTGCCTTTAGCAATCCCATGCAGAAAATACAGTAGATACACAGATGGCTCCATTTTTACAATACTCAAGCACAAATATGTTTGTAACCCAAATATATTAGTTTGCAGGTCATTAGTTAACCTGAAAGCAAGTTAGAGAGTATACAGCAAACATAGGTAACAATGGAATTTCTATTGTTTCGCTTCTTAAAAAGAACAGTCGTTTCTGTCATGAATACAAGTAACATTTGTAAGAAAGAATCTTAAAATAAAGATCTTGCACCTGTGGGTTAATAAAAATCTGTCTCACTTTTAAGCTTCAGAGAGTAAAGAAAGAGTTGCAACTGCAGCATGAACGAAATCTGCAGGAACTACAGGATTCTGTGCGGCGAACCAGAGAAGAATGTGTACACCAGGTTGAGCTAGAAAGGTCGAAAATCAAACTGCTGGCAGAAGACAAGCTTCACATACAACAACAGGTAAGTACACTTAAATTTTATTCACCAACCGTTTATTTAGTTAAGTAAACATTTGTTAAAATAAGTATACTGAGTTAAGCAATGATTTTGAGGCAAGTGTGTTCTGGTAGCTTGGTAATAAACATCTTATCTCTCTTGTCTGGCGAGCTGTGTTCTGGGATCCATCTCTGTCAGTCTTGCTCAGTAGTAAGGCCAGTTTGCAATGCACTGGTTATATTTTTTTTCGACACTGAAAATCAAGCTGCAATAGCAAGCATACATTACAGGTAGAACCTGAACATTAGTATATGTTTCAGTAACTAAATAAATGGTTGTCAGTTAACATCTGGCAAAACATCTAGATGGCTTGACTATGCAGTTTGTTTTATTCTTCCATTGCAATAGTGTATTTCTGTTGTCCTTATTAGCGTGGGGGGGAATTATCTTGATATTGTGATCTTCTGTTCTGAAAGTATTAGTTTTACTAAACTGAGAAAATTTAAAATACA
The DNA here is from genome assembly GCF_000695765.1 of Mesitornis unicolor. Taxonomy (NCBI): domain Eukaryota; kingdom Metazoa; phylum Chordata; class Aves; order Mesitornithiformes; family Mesitornithidae; genus Mesitornis; species Mesitornis unicolor. The sequence continues at coordinate 21,542 of NW_010176002.1, forward strand.
TTCACTTCTCCTGTAAGCTAGCTTTTGCACTAACAACAATGCTAGTCTAGCTATTTTTCTTGGTTGTTAAAGCATACTGTAAAATTATAAAATTTAGTTCTAGCTTTTTTGAGCAGTTGCCATGTTAGACAATTTGTCATTAGGTAGAGTAAATCTTAATGTGTGTTTTTGAAAGTACTTAGTTTATGTAGATTAATTGCTTGCTTTGATGCTTTTCACTTCTGATTTGTGATAGTGATAATCCCACAATAGCTTTGACTAATTAAACTGTATCTGCCAAAGGCATATTTTTGTACTAGGAAGAGTTGTGCTGGGTTTTTGTGGGTTTTTTAGTTTAATATTAAAATCTGATACTAACCTGCGTCTTTTTACGTGAGCACAGTAAACTTTTTAAAAACAGCTAATACAAAATATGTTGCTAATCCATAAAATGCTAATCTACTGAACAGTCACTGAACTGAGATGAGCAGTTTCAAACTGCAGAATGCAATTCACTTCAAATTGATAAGTGGAGCACTTCTGCTTTGTAGTTGCGTTGTTGGCAGCTGCCAATGCCATAGCAGTTCACACAAGATAGCCAATAATTCTTCAGGCTCAAGAGGCCAAATGCCTAATTTCATTCTTTTAACTCCCACTGACTTCTTTTAGCTAGGTTGCAATCCCATAACAATAATTTTATTTTTCCTATTCAAAGCAAACCTACTCTATCAGGCTGGAGAACCAGTCAGCTCAGCATTCAGTTGCAGCAATGTTTGGATTTAGAGGGCAAGAAAATAAGAAATGGGACAATGAAAAAATACAGTTTCGGTATATGTGGCAATACTATGAAGAGTTACATGTACCCTCAGCTAGAGGCAGCATTGCATATTTGCTAGCCATCAGTGAAAGTATACTTCATGAATTTATATAATCCCTTTTAAAAAGTATTTCTATTCTTAGAATTGCAACATCCTGTGGCAGAGAGTTCTAAAATTTAATTGTGTTGTATATTAAAAAACTTTTTTGTTCATTTTAAGCTCATTGCTTAATAATTATGAAGAATCCTTTAGTGTCCATGCTACATACTATTCCTGATTGCTTATGTCTCTGTCATACTGTTGCTCTTTCAAGCACAAGTCCCACTACGTTTTGTCTTGCTTTATATGAAGGCCATTCCTTCCAGCTGACCGTCTTGGCTATCTCTGTGCTGTTCCTGCTATTTTGAATCTCTCTTGTGCTTCAATATAAGGTGGTTGTTACAGCATATTCTGCACAAGGCTAGCTTTTTTTATTGGGTGGGGTTTTGTTTGTTTTGGAGTCTCACTGCAGAATGGTTTCATTTGTAATGTGCACAAGCAGAAAGTTCCTGTTGCTACCAGTTCTAATGGGCCTCTATATGTATTATATTATATATATATTTTTTATGTG
>NW_010176003.1:0-3210 GCF_000695765.1 Mesitornis unicolor
GAGAAGAAGCACTACCTCCCGCTGTGGAACAACGAGGATCCCTACGGAGATGTGTGGGTGGCGGAGAAGCCCCAGGCGCGGGTGGACGTCGACGGTAAGGGGGGAAAAAGAAGTGGGAACTGGCTCAGGAGCAGCTGGGCCACCCCATGGGGGGTCCGGCTGGTGAACCTGTCCGAGGGCGCCCTCAGAGATGGGAGGGTGCAGTTGTTTGTGCGGTGGGGCTGAGCTCCCCGGTCAGAAGTGATCCCCGGTTGCGTTGGGCACCAATACCAATGTGCCATGTGCATCGCCAGTTCCCTCTTCACCTTACTTTGAGAGGGTTTTTTAATTTTGACAAAATGTTCACTGAAAATGGGTAGTTGTGATGCTTGCACCCGGTCTTCTGAGGTGTCAAAACCAGCCGTTGCAGTAGCAGTCTCTTGGCAGGTCTGTGGGACTGGGGGTGCGTGGCTGGAAGCTGCCACCCAAAACGTGGCCGGTCCTGAAGAGCTCAGACTGCTCCACGAAGCCAGGTGAGGAGGGAGGTGTAAGTGTGGCTTCTGCACAGGGGTGATGCCCTTGTGGGCTAACACTTGTGACTTGTAGTGCCTCTTCTGCTCATTTGACAACACTTCCGTGTCATTTTAAATTAAATTTTCAATTAAAAAACCCCAAGCAACAAAATATGCTGTGTGCGGATAGCTCAGGACAGGATCCCATGGTGAGATATAAGCAAATAAGCATCTTTAAATGTTAGCAACGTTAAGAAAATATATGTGGCATCCTGGTCTGTACACTTTACTCCTGAAAACTTAAATGTTCCGTCATGAACGCTCTTTTTGGTCTTTTTTTCTTTAGTCTCCAAGCTGACTTCTCTTGGTCAGCTGGAAATGACTTGGAGAAACAGAGTTCACTTCCTTCCGCTTCTTGTAAGAGTCCTGCACAAATCTAGACTAAGGTACTACGGGAAACCAGAGAAAAAGCTGCATATGCCTTATCAGGTAAAGAAGGATAAATATGTATGCTAACACTGGAACAAATAGCTGTAGGATACTTGGAAATCGTTATTCCCGTATACTACACACATAAAGTTAAGATTTATGATGTAGCTACTTTATTTTTAAAATGCTACATTTACACAGACACTGAGCCCTTTAGAGTAGGAAATGGTTAATTTAGTGATTGTATGTACAAACTTCGGTGGATGTCTTTCAGTTACTGTAATTGAGCTTTTTGTGAAGAAAAAAAGATATTTGGAGTTTCTAGTAGTTTAGCAGCCTAAATGTTTCTGGTCTTTATACTTTGGAAGTTGGAGTTAGTTTGTCTTGTCAAAAAAAACCAAACAAATTTTAACGGTTTGCATCCATTAATTCTCTCACCTGCTGACTTGCAGATAGATTGTTTTACTGTAAAATTCTTGATTATTTTCTTAATATGTTTTACTTGTGATATTTTTGTGTGGCGCTTCCTGGAAATGGAGACAGGTGTGGTGGGTTGATCCCAGCCAGCAACCAAGCACTTACCAGCTGGTTGGTTGCTCTTCACTGACCCCTCCAGGGGTGCGGGGGAGAGACTTGGAAGAGAAAAAGCAAGGAAAAACCCACGGGTTGAGAGAATGGCAGTTTGGTAAGGTGACAGGGAAAAGAGAGCAAACAAGCAGTGCAAAGGTAATTGCTCACTACCTCTCACCAGCAGACCAATGCCCAGCCAGTTTCTGAATGTTGGGTACTTTTGGAAGACTGGCAGCCTGCTTTCTGCTCAAGTATGTTGTTACATGGCATGGGATATCCCCTAGGTCAGCTCAGGTCAGCTATCTCAGCTGTGTCCCCTCCCAGCCTCTTGCCTATCCCAAGTTTAATCACTGGGGTGGCAGAGTGAGAGGCGGAGTAAAACCTCCTCGCTACACAAGCACTGTTCAGCAACAGCTGAAACGCTGGTGTGTTACCAACACTGCAGCACCATGCAGGCTGGTGCAAAGAAAAGAACCTCCATCCCAGCCAGATCCTGTACAGGAGGGCAACGCTTTACAAAGAGCTCCAGTAACTCATGAATTCTTCCGTGGGAAGGGATAGGTATGAAAAGTCTTAGTGAAATGTTGTGGTGGTCTCTTATTCCAAGTTTCCATTCCCTTTGCATGTGAAAATAAATCTGGGTTGTTTTGTTGGAAGTGCTTCTCAGTAAGCAGACCAGATGATATTCCTAATTTTCATGGCAGCTCGTCAGTCCTGTAACATCTCAGCTTCCAGAATATGTTTTTCCTTCATGGATATTTTGAAATGTTATTCTAAACACAGCATTCTCTTCGATAAAGATGAATGTTTCCAGTATTGTTCTTTATGTGTGGTATTTCCCCAACCTCCAAAAACCATAGGGTGAACTGGTGTCACCTACCATTACCGAGCACCAGAAAGATAGGAGTTTGGGCTGGGGTAGTTGTGGAAGAAATCCTCTGTGAAAATTAGGGATTTCTTCAACTCTAGTATTCAGTACAAGTTTTGGAACATACTCTGTATCTACTTGTAATCATCAGAGAAATTATTCATTAATTAAGTAGCTGATACATTGTCCAAAATAAATACATACCAGAATTATGATAAGAAAAAGGTGAATGTATTTTGTCTCTTCTTCTTTTAGGCTTACTTTGAAGTTGCTGATGGTTCAGGCATGATGTCGATGGTTATGTGGAATTCATTATGTCCTGAATGGTATAACAGTATGAAGGTTGGCACGGTACTTCTTCTTGAACAGTATGCTATCAAAACCAGTTACCCATTTAAAACACAGCCAACCCCAGGGGATTCACAGATGAAGAGATTTGCTACAATTGGTTAAGTATTGCAGAAACCTGTTTTGATTCAGTGAAATATAGCTGTAAAAAGGTAACTCTTCATAGAAGTAAAATAGGAAATGAGCCATTGCTGAGACTAATGGCTAAGGTATATATCCTTGAATATTAGCTCAGAAAGGTGTCTTAGCATCCAAGTTCATATTCTTCCCTGTTTATATTTGGATCAGGTCTTCAAAGTGAACTGAACTTAGGCAGTCCTGACAAGAACTGTTTCAAATAGCCTGGACTGACCATAGCTTCTGAATCATCCCGGGGTATAGTCCCGAGTTGAGTATATGACTTTTCATCTAACCTCAGCATGATGAAACATTTGAAAAATAGTTTTGATGCATGGGAAAGTTTTGTTTTCAGGAACCTGGACTTTAGTAAGGCCTTTGACACTG
>NW_010176004.1:0-543 GCF_000695765.1 Mesitornis unicolor
TCTTACCTTTATAAAACATGCTTACAAAGGCATTTTTCGATAGAGAAATTGAAACTTGCTGTGTGTCTGAATTGCTTTGTGCTTGACAAAATGGACAAAATCCCGCCATCCTGTGGCCACAGCCATGTACTACTGCTGCACAGAAAAGTTCGGGTCCTGCCTGTTAACTGCTTCCCAGAAAAACCTTTTCTGAAGAGCTAGCTACAGAACTGCTTGATGAAAAGTACCATTCGAATTTTCCTCTTTATTTCTGTGATAGTAAATGTGAGCTACTTGTGCAAAATGTGTCTGAGTGGTAGATCCCCCATGGTTTCCATCATCATTTTAACTTCTTGCTTTCCAGGCCGTGGTGCCCTACTGCCAGTTCATTCTCTGCTTCCCTCCTGGAACACTGCCGACTAATGACTTCCAAGAGGAAATCTGGGTGCAGCTGACAGCACTGCTTCTCCAGGGACCAGTGCAGCCATCTTGCAGACCAGTGCAAGTTGTATCAAGATTGTCTTTCTCCATCCGGGACAGTCTTTGAGAGTTATCCTGGTAAGC
>NW_010176005.1:0-250 GCF_000695765.1 Mesitornis unicolor
GACCCGACCCACCTCCAACCCTGCCAGGGGTGCCAGGTGCCTCCCTGCCCGCCGTCCCTCCAGACACCTCAGCTCCCTCTTCCCCACCGTTGGCCCCGTGGGATGTCTGATGTCCCACACGTGTCACCTCCCCCATGCTTTTGAGTCACCCCCCGCTCTGGATCCCACCCCTGCCCTTGCCCTGACACTGCCAAGGAGCCACTGGAGTAAGTGGAAACTGCTTTTAATCGTTAAATAAATTCAGCGGCAG
>NW_010176005.1:490-960 GCF_000695765.1 Mesitornis unicolor
TTGGGGGCTAGAGCTGGATTTGGGGGATGCTACGGCTTCTCTGCTGGCTGTGCCCGGCCCCAGGCTGTGGGTGGGGGCTGCAGTGGGTGCCCGGTGTGGGGTGGGCAGAGGTGGGGCGAGGCAGCGTGCGGTGCGTGCACAGGTGGGGGGACCGTGACAGAAGGTGACCCTGCTCTCTGCCCATGGGCCAGCTCCAGTAGCCAGAGAGGTCTGGGGGAAGGGGGCACGGCCAGGCATCGTCCCCTCGGTCCCCAGCACCCTCCCTGTCCCTACCACACCTCACAGTGCTTGCCGGGGTTCATGGGGGAGCCCAGGGGGCAGCCGAAATGTTTGACAAAGTCCCGGGAGTTGCTGAGGGTGCCAATGACACGGTACTTGTCGGGGCTGTGGGGGTCGGTCACCAGTCCTTCGTGGGAGCTCTCAGGTGTCCGGACGGAGCACCATACCTGCCAGAGTGGGAGCAGCCTCAG
>NW_010176005.1:979-1840 GCF_000695765.1 Mesitornis unicolor
TGAGATGGGGGGCTGTGGAGCAGCCAGGGAGGGGTGGGGAACCCACTGTGCCCTACCTGTGCAAAGCCCACGAAGAAGAGCTGGTGGTTGGTGAGCCCCAGGGCTGGCAGGCGCTTCTCCTCCCCATTCTTCTGCAGCCAGGACTTGTACGCCTGCGGGAGAGGTGCTGTGAATCCCCAGGGAGTGACAGACTGGCACGGGGGTCCGCGTGCCCTCGGAACGGTGACACTCACATTGTAGGCTGCCTTGAGCCCGCCGTTGTCAGCGATGTTCTCGCCCAGCGTCTGCCGGCCGTTGACCTTCTCGTGGTGGACGGGGTAGCGGGTGTGGTGGCCCCGCTCCGGTGTAGCGGCTGTACTGCTCCGTCATGCAGGCCGTGCGGTTCTTGAAGGCCTCCAGGGAGGAGTTCTGCCACCACGGCCGCAGGTTGCCCTCCTTGTCGTACTCCCGCCCTGTGGGACAGAGCCGTGGGGCGGGGTGGGACCGGGGAACAGCTGTGGAGGGTCCTGAAACACCCCTGGGGACATGGGGTGTCTTTGCACCTTGGGTCCATGCCCAGGGTTGTTTTTCCCTAGCCCCTCCTCGGGGGCTCATCCGTGTGCTTGGGTCCCCCCTCTGGTGCATCCCCACTGTCCCAAGCTGGACCTGTCACCCCAGATTCCCCCATCACCCCCAGCCGGCTCTGGGGCTGCGGTGAAGGCACAAAGCAGAGTGGATGTGAGAGGAACCCCTGTCCCGTGCCCCCACGGGGAGGAGGATTAGGAGGGGGCCGGGGCTGCAGACACCGTGTCCTCACCAAGCAGATGGAGCGAAAGCTGCACAGAGAAGCCGGGGGGAGGTATCGGCGGGGGGGGCCCGGGG
>NW_010176005.1:2113-3715 GCF_000695765.1 Mesitornis unicolor
GGGGGTGATGTTGTCATAGCTTGTCCCCAGCCCGGGCACCCCCTCTGCAGCCTGGGCACCCCAACTGTGACCGGGGCACGCCAAAAGACCCTGCTCTGGTTGGCACCCAGCTGGGAGCAGGCCCTGTTGGGGACACTGGGTCCCATGAGGACTTTACAGGCTGTGGTGGCTGTGGGGTGTAAAGCCTTGGTGGACCCTCACCCCCCAGGGCTTTGTTTCCTGGTTGTGGGGGGCTCTGTGGGGTGTCTGTGCCTCCCTTCACCCTCCCTGTCCCTGTGCCAGGCTCACTTGGGGTGGTTGCGGGCATAGAAGGGGGCCTGCAGGATTCCGGCGGGGAAGACGATCCCGTTCTTGGTGGGCAGGTAGTAGGCGTTGACGGTCTGTGGGGTCATGCTCCACCTGGGGACAGGGAGAGGGGACAGGGGTCAGGCAGAGATGTGTCCCCTCTCCCCCAGCACCCTCCTGTGTCATCTCCCACCGCAAGCCCCCTGTGCTGCCCTGCCCGGGGCTGGCACCGCTGCCCCGTGACCAAGGGACCTGGTCCCAAAGCCAAGCCAGAGCTACCACAGGTGATCAGCCCATGGTGTGACCTTCCCCCAGGTGCCACCCAGGCCATGCTGGGGACAGCACCGTGACATTGTGTCGGTGTCACATCCTCCGCCCTCCCCAGGCCCTGCCCCTTACTGGTCGCGGTTGGGGGGTTTTCGGAGCTGGTCGGCCATCACTTTGGCAGAGAAGTTGTAGAAGTTGAGCATGTTCTGGAAAAAGGAGTCCTCCGAGACCTCGTACTGGGGAGGAAGAGGGGGGGTGAGGAGGGGTTCCACCAGGGGCTGTTCCTCCCTATCCTATCTGGGATGCTCTCAGTACTGGGGTGGCTCTGTGTAACTCCCCACCCCAAATGGGTCCCCTAACTAGGGACATCATCCCACCACGTAGCTGGACCCCCTCGCTGTGAACAACCCCTACCCCATCATAGACATCATCCAGCTCCTTGTTGTCCAGGATGAAGTCGGGGAAGCCGATCATGTCGTAGATGGCATCCGCCTGTGCTGGGAAAGGCCCCGATGGTAAGAGGGGGTGGGGAGGGGGCTTCCCAGCATGGGAATGGGGGTGTCTCCCCCCGCTGCCCTCCCCGGGGTCACCTTCTCCTTTGCAGCCTGCCTGGTCTTCTGGTCCATCCAGTCCAGCTGGTCCAGAGACACCTCGAAGGCCGCCCGGATCTCGCTGATCATCTCCTCGGCCTGGGGAAGGGAGGGGATGAAGCCCCCTGTCCCCTTCCCTGCCCCTTTCTGCCCCCCGCAGCATCTCAGGCAGAGACAGGGGGCAGGACACAACCTCTCAGGGGCTGGGGGTCACTGCTCCCCACCTCCCAGCCCTGGGGTTTGGGGAGGGGAAAGGGGGGGTTTCCATGGGCAGTGATGGGGAGGTGATGGGAGCAGAAGGATCCTCACGATGGCTTTGCTGTCCCGGTCGAAGGTGGCTTTGACAAAGAGGGAGCCCAGGGCGAAGCCCAGAGTGTCGTCCGTGTTGGAGATGCAGGTTTGCCAGCGGGGCGTACAGGACTGTGGGAGCGAGATGGGGGGCTGTGAGACCCCCCAGCCC
>NW_010176005.1:3746-6198 GCF_000695765.1 Mesitornis unicolor
CTCCCTTCCTTGCCTCCAGCCCAGCTCTGTCCCCTGGCAGGTGGGTGAAGCTCAGCAGCTCAACCCGCATCCCAAAAGTCAGTCCCTGAGTTTCCTTTTCAGCATTCAGGGCTCAGCATCCCAAGGGCATCTCAAGGGCACAGGCTGCTTCTAGGCTGGGGGCAAAGGGGGGTGGTCCTGGGGCCCACTGTTACCTTCCTGGTGCCATAGAGGGTCTCCAGCAGCCTCTCCTGGGCCGTCTCAAAGCGCTGGTCCAGGCTGGAGGCCGTCTTCTGCACCAGGTTCCAGATCAGGTAGTTGTTGAGGACACTGCAGGGGCAGACAGGGTCCGTGGTCCATGGGGGATGCGCTAGCCACTGGCGAGCCCAAACCATGCCCCCACGGTGGAGGAAACCCCAAAGGGGGCATGGTGGGGGTTCGCAGGTGCCTCACCTCCTGTCGGTGCTGTTGATGAGGTCAGAGACCTGCTGGAGGTATGTGTCCCCGTACACCACCACGGGCTCCGTGTCCACCAGCTCCAGCGGGGCCAGGGCGTAGGACAGGTAATCCAGCCAGTCGATGGCGGGAGCCAGGGCCTGGGGGGGACACACGGGGATGCGGCACCCGGGTGCTTGGCGTGGCTCTGCACCATCCTGCCCAGCACAAGGGGTTGCCCTGGGGCAGTGGCTGTGCTCCCTGGGAGGGTCGCAGGTTCCCTCACCACCCCATGTCCCTTCTCTGTCCCCCAAACACCTTTCCACTGCTCTCTGCTGCTCACAGTGCTGCAGGACAAGGAGGAGACCCTGGGACCCCCCATGCAGGGTGGCAGCTCCCTCCAGATCCTAATGACCAGGGGGATGAGCACCTTGATCCAGCACCCAGTGCATGTCCCATAACGGATGGGGCTGCCCAGGGTGTCCTGGGGGGAGCAGCAGCAGGCACAGACCCCTCAGTGACCCACTGGACTACCCCTCCTTGTGTCCCCACCTGCAGCTCAGCGATGCTCATCTTGTGGTAAATCTTCTCATCGTCACGCCGCTCAGCCTGGGGCACGGTGATGTTGGCCAGCTGGGTTTCGAAGTCCAGCACTTGCTGCATCTGGAGGCGGGTGGGCTCCGGGGCACCCCCTAGCAGTGTGCCCAGCTCCACCATGTACTCCAGGTACGCTGTCAGGACCTGGTAGGATGCCAAGCCCTGGCTCAGCCCTGGCTGCAGCTCATCCCAGCTCCCCAAGGGGGGTCAAACCCACCCCTGGGCACCTTCCCACCCCAATGTGCATGGTGCAGTGTGCCCTGGTGCTGCTCACACCCCATTGCTGTGGGTTTGCCCCAATTTCTGCAAGTGCGGTGCCCAGCCTCACCCTCTCGTTGGCGGTCTTGTTCAGGTAGTAATCCCGGGATGGCAGGAAAAGCCCTGACTGGTCTACCTGGGGGGAGAGAGAGGCAGCATGGGCAGCATGGTGCCCCTCTGGTGCCCACCACCCCCTGGTGCCAAGGTGCCAACCTGGATGACGTTGCTGTTGGAGCTCTTGGAGTCCGCACTCACGTACACCGTGAAGAAGGGGGTTGCCCGGTAGGTGCCTGACACCATCTTGAGGACCTCCATGAAGCCAGTCTGGTTCCAGGAGCCAGTGATGTTCCACCCCCCAATCTGCTGGCAGATGGATGCAGTGATACCCCCTCCCCAGTTACATGAAGAACCAAGCAGGCGATGTGCTGGGCTGAGCCCTGACAGCTCAGCTCACGTGTCGATGGCTGCCCACCTTGTCAATGAGCTCCATGAGGGGCTGGGAGCCCAGCTCCTCGATCCTCTGCTCCTTGAGGCAGGACAGGTAGTACCGCTGCGTCTTCCGCTCCGCCTCGCTGCTGGAGTTGAAGGTAGCGTTTTCTGCGGGAGGCTGCAGGTCAGCCCTGGGGTTGCCAGGGGTCTCAGATCAACCCCCCCCGGTGGCCGTGACCCCCACCTAGGAGATGCTTCATGATGGCCTGGTTCTGGTCCCAGATGCTGTTGAAGGTGCTCCACTTGGAGCGCCCGTTGGGCAGCGGGTTCCTCTTGATCCAGCCCCCACACGAGTACTGGTAGAAGTCCTGGCACGGGTCTGTCTCCACATCCAAGGCCTCCAGGATCTTGCTGGCCACCCGGATGCAGGCGTCCGTCAGGCACGTGCTGTGAGAGGGATCTGGCAGGGAAGGCATGCCCAGGGCTGTGCATGTGTGCCAGGGAAACTGAGGCACAGAATGGGGCAGGAACACTGAGACCCTCCCTACCTCTCTGGTACTGGATGGCCAGGGCGACGATGGCGATGCTGAGCAGCAGAGCCAGGGAGATGGAGACGGCACAGAGCACCAGCTCCAGCTGACTGCGCGACGCCAGGCGGCTCAGCAGCGGCCCCGGCCCCTTCCGAAACCCCACCTGGGCAGGAGCAGGACCTGTCATCGCACCGCGGACAGACCGAACCTTGCCACTCCCCCTT
>NW_010176006.1:0-5018 GCF_000695765.1 Mesitornis unicolor
ATTTTTTTTTGGGGGGGGGGGGAAGGGGATGGAACTGTTTTCACAACCAAAACTACTATCACTACTATTAGGGTCTGCAAGACAGTTTTCTTAACACCTCCCTCCAAAATGACACCATCAGCTTAGAATTATGCGTGAAGACACTACTTCTTTACAGCTTCTGAGAACTTATGATTCAGTGATCTAAAAACAGTTAGAAACTATCCAGCAGACAGAGTCTTCCTTCATATGCACCTAGTTCAAGCTATTTTCCACTGAAAATTTGGTAAGGTTGCCCTAAGCTGTGTTTCTGTGGCAATCCTATCATCTTGAGATTCCATCTTGCACTGCAAGATCTTTTCCTCTGCTGGCTACCATAAGGACTTGCTCCTAGCCTTTTGTGACAAGTTATGTCCCATGAAGTCTTTCCGCTAGGTCCTAACTCTCTCGTACATGCCCTGTGTGAAAAAAAAGGGGTTACCAGTTCATACTTCCATCTGCAGAAGTTTAGAAAGACACCGCCGCAGAACACAGATGACTCAGACCTCTTCAGCAAGTTTAAGGATTCTTGTGAGCTTCTTCAGTGTGTTTTTATAAACAGATGCTCATTTTTGAGCGCTTCATACTAAAAATAACTTCAGAAGAACTCAAAACCAGCTAGCCTTAATTTGACTAGGAGGAAACAGGTACACAGATTTTAGAATCTTCAAGCACCAAGTACTTAAAATACATTTTTAGAGCACAAAGAGAAATCAGATTATACACTAGGGCTCTGTCCACCTTGAGGACAGACCACTTCACTTAGTCGAAACTGTGGTGAACATTCCTCTTTTTCAACAGTGAGAAAAAGCTTCTTAGAAGAGTAAGAAGGGATGAGAGAGGTACTACTAACAGTTTAGATCATATATGCTTCTCATTATGATGACATTTCACCAAATTCAAAAGAGGATAAAGAGGATCAGTGCTAAGAAAGCAATTTAAAGTTTTGATTCTCTGGAACACAGTTTTCTCCTCCAGTCCTTAATTTCTACATACATTTAATGAAGAAGCTTGCAGACCCTTGTTTTTAGGAAAATACTTTTTAAAATAAAATATTTAAAATAATTTTATATAACCATATCTCTCTAGCTTTGCCTCTTTCTTCCCACATGCATACAATTTCCTCTGCTCTTCCTCTTTCCTTATAGTGACTCAGCATTTCCGACACATTCAGGCCTAATCCCACAAACTATCCATATGGCTTATATTCTTCTGGCCACAATAATGAAGTTCCACAGAACTGCATGATATCTACAGATAGAGAGCATATCTACATCATATGCCTATAAATGGTATATTAAGACTGACAAGAAAATACAGGTTAAAAGACGTATGGTTCCAAGAACAATAAAGAAAAAAAATGTTTATTTTCTTCCTCAGCTGGTCACTGTGCATGTATACAAGGTCAACATATTTATCTCCACTTTTTTCCACATGCTAAAAATCAATCCTAAATACAGACTTCTTTCTTTACCTAACTATAAAGGTATTTATTTCTTTTTATTACCTATGTGGGAGACAGCAAAATCTCACAAGTAGGATTTATTACAATACAGCATTTATTTTAATCCTGGGAAAAGATAAAAAGCAAGTACTAAACACTCCCCCCTTTCCACACACCAAGAAATCTGAATCCATGTGTATTTTTCACAATCTAACCGCATTCTGTTTTCTTTAGGGGTTATTTTCCTTTTACATCCTAAGCAGACTTCACAGACACACACACACACACACACACACACACACACACAAGTATTGTTCTACAGAAATAATTATAATGAATGTTAAACAGAACAAGTTAACCAAAACATTTGTCATTATATTATTGGTAAAATAGATGAAAGAGTAAAAAAATTACTTCATGCATAGAAAGACGTAAGATTTAAGTGGAGAGGGTGGGGGAAGCCCTCTGCCGTGCTCTGGAAGCAGGACATGCAAAAAAAAAAATAATCCAGACAGGAAGGATAATCAACCCTTTCTTTCAACTAAATGGTAAAAAAAAAATAATCCAGACAGGGAGGATAATCAACCCTTTCTTTCAACTAAATGGATCAAAGCACTATAAGTTTGATGCCAGAAGAATGAAGTCAACATAACATCACTCTCCATGAAGGCCCAAGCTAAAAGAACCCTTCTGTGGGAAAAACTGCAGTGTTAGAAAAAAAAAAACAGACACAGTGAGTAGAGAGGAGATCCACTTTACACAATACTCAGCACCAAGCACATCCAAGGAAATCAATACCAATTCCATCAGCACTGATTTCTGCAGAGCTTTACACCAACAGGTAGATAGAAGGTAGGGCATAGGAAGGATAGGCAACAGCAGCAAAGTTCTTGTGGGAACGCTGACATTCTTCTCTGTGGATCAGTGCCTCGTGTACAAACATGGAAGAAGCACTATTCCCAAAGGCAGCTCTGCGAGCACTTGCAAATCCCTTTCTTCCCACACCTCTCTCTGAAGAGGGGAACAGAAAGTCCCTAGTTAAGTTTATTTTTAAAAGTGGTCTCACTTTATAGGAGTATTAGTTCTGAATGTAGTATTCTCTTAAGTAGCTCAATTTTCCAACAATCAAACAATGTTTCTGTGCCATCCATAACATATTGGTATACTTAGATGCATCTAAAGGCACACACTGGTAACTAAGTTCAATGAGCTAGGAAGCAACCCTTCTTCTCAGTAAAATGTGAAAACTATACAACTATCTCATCTTTTTTTCAAAGATTATACAGTGCCTCCATATTAATTCCACATCTGAAATGGCACATAATCAGTATCAACAGAAGTATATATAATACATAATAAATTAACTTTCTAAAATTTCACAAGAAAGGCAATAGATAGGAACGCCATTAGAGTTAAGTTCTTCAGTAACATCATACACATTGATCTGCTTTGCTTTCTCTCTTCTCCACAACAGCAATCTCTTCCTATACAAACCATCTTTACCTTCACTTTACCTTTTTAACCTGTGGGAAGAAATTAATTTTTTAAATAAAAGCTTATAAAAATAGGATGCAATGATTTTAAATGGTACCTCCTAAGCAATATAATTTAGAGTAGTTTACTTCTTTACCAGGTTATTTCTCAAAACCAAAGTTTGTTCTATCCCATAAAATCTCAGGGAAAAAAAAATACTATCTGTAGCTATACAAAACGAAATATTAGATCTTGTCAATGAGAATGAAAAATGCAGGTATCATAGGACAAAAAGTCATAACAATTTATGGCGGTCTTCATTGGTCATACACTGCAGGAAACCAATACTGCATTTATTAGGTAGCACATGATACACTCAAAGCCAAGTAACTCATGCTGTAAGTTCAAGATTCGCAAGAAACTCCCTATGCAGGCAATTCTGCAGTCTAAAGCTATTTTGGAAGAAGCATTTTGTTGATGGCAGCATACTTCAAGTTAAGACACCGGAATCTGCACTGAGAAGACAAGTCAACTTTGCATAATTCCCATTTGTTTTATCTACAGTTCAGCTTCTGAACCATCCTGAAACTGAAAATAATTATTTTTAAATTAACACAAGGGAAACTACATTCTTGTTTAATTACATATCCTCCTTTAATTCCTAAAAATGGTGGCAAGTACCACCATTAAGTCTCAAAGATCTACAGAATAAAACATTCAAAGACAATTCCATATCACATATTACTTTTGTGAAAATTCTGCAGATAAGCCTCTTTTTACCCTACCTTGTCGTGTTTCTGCTGGTGCCTTGCCCTAGTATCCAGGATATGGTAAGGGGTTTCAGAGTCTTTGTTGATGTAATAGATTAGTCTTGAAGGCAGTGTGATTTCTTTCTGAATTGTATTGCTGTAATTGTTATTTTTACTGTTACTGCTTTTATTCTGTTGAAATGTATTTTCTTCATCTGCCAGTATTCCCTCGATACCACCAGCCGTTTCATTCCAGTGCAGATCTGAGGAAGGAAGATATGCCAGCCATAAATTAGATGGCAGAAGGTGTTTATTTCCATTAAAAAGCTACATATTTAGCTTGCAGTGTTCTAGTATTTTATTAATCACTCAAGCAAACAAAAAGCTTACTCATCGAGCTAGATCTGACTCATTTTTCACATATAAAATGGCATCAGAAATAACATTATTTAAGTGCATATATGCTTTCATATGCAGTCATATATTATAAATATTTTAATGCCTTTCCATCTCCAAGAGCAAAAAAAATATTAATGGATATTGTAGGGTGTAGTTGCCCCTACACCCTAAGCTAAGCTCTCTCTCAAAGACACATACATACACAAAAAGCCAAATATACATCTACAAGAGGCTAAGAATACTCCCCATGTTCCTAAGACAAACCAAATTCAGAGTTCATACACACTGAATGCTAATCAATTTCCTTTACATAATGCAAAGTTTTCTACCTCTTCCTTTTAACTTTGACAAGGGCCCTTTTCTTCAGTGACAGCTTTTCAGACGAAATCCTGTATCCTTCCTCATTAAAATTTCAAGATACAGTCAATGAACAAGCAACATAACCATAACGGTAATAACAAGATGCACCCACCAACTATATCCAGCATTCTACATGTCATCTATATGTAATCAAAAGCAAATTAACCTAAAAAAGCACACACAAAAATCCAACCCCAAACAATTAAATTAGCTCCCCAGATTCCCATGCATATGCATCCTAACGCATTCAAAAACCACCTGAGACTTGTTTTTGTCGCATAGCTCACCAGTGTATTTCTATGCACACCATCCTCTACCTAAAACACTGCAGCACTGACTTCGGAAGATCAGAAGGGGGAAAACCTCAGATTTCTCTTTTTTTGTGAGCAAGCAAGCCAAGGAAACATATTCTGAGCCTCAATTTTCCTATACGCCGGAACAGACACGCACACAAAGCTGGAAGGGGCGGAGGAAGAAACTGCCCTGGGTAAATTGACGGTATCGGGGTTTATCACCCAGGCCGGAGGCAAGGGGGAACAGGGGAGGGGGAAGACGGGGACCGAGGAGCAGCAGAC
>NW_010176007.1:0-1016 GCF_000695765.1 Mesitornis unicolor
GGGTGTGCTGTGGTGTACTGGGGCTGGGCCACTGTGGTGGTGTTGGGAATGGGGGTCTCAAATGGACTGGTCCCAGTTCTGGCCAGTGTTCCTGTGGTTGGGGTCTGCAGGCGGCCTGTCCCTGTCCCTGCTCTGTCCCCCCCCCCAAGTGGCTCCCCCGGGGTCCATGTCCTGCCCCATCCATCACTCCCTGCGCTCAGACATGGGGTGTTTGGGGCTGGCACAGAGGGGAGAGGGTTTGCACTCTGGGGTTACCGTGGTGGGAAGGTGCAGCAGCACTGGGACACCCAGTCTGCCCTGGGGAGGTGCTGTAATGTGACGATGGCACGGAGGGGACAGCACTGGGACCCAGGTGTGGGGCTCTTTCCTCAGCTGGGGAGCACAGGGTCCCTGGGCAGCAGTGGGGGGGGTGCCCTTGCCACCTTTCCCAGCAGGGCCCCCCTGCACCCCACATCATTCCCGTGGCTCCCACAGCCCCCCTGGTGTCAGGGCCAGGACACCGGGGGGTGCAAGGCCAAGGTGGGGGGTTGCTGTGGGGGAGAGTGGGTGCGAGCCCTGGGGTGCTGCTTGCTGTGGCACCCCCTGGTGCTGCCCCTGCTGTTCCAGCTCAGCCTCGTGCAACCCCCCCTGGCTGCGGGGCCGGATCTGGACGAGGCTTTTGGGAGAAGGAAATTGCAGCAGGGGTTGTGCAACCCCACGTGCTGGGGGTGCCCCGGGCTCGGCACTGACCCCAGCTTCCCTGTGACTCATGAGCACCTTGTGGGGGACACACACTGCCTTGGGGGGGGACACTGCCTCCTGCAACAGATGTGTACGGGCCTAGCAGGGGCAAATTGGGGTGCCTGAGGGGGCTGCAGCCACCCCTGGGGCAGAAGCCCAGCTCTGGGCTGCCCCGGCATGGCCCTCTCTGACCCCTGGGGTCCTGCAGCTGGGGGTCTCTGGGGCTGGAAGGGGGTGCCCAGCCCTGGCTGAGGGTGTGCGCCTCTGCATGAGCATTTGTGTGTGTTTGTGTGTTC
>NW_010176007.1:1143-1410 GCF_000695765.1 Mesitornis unicolor
GGGGGCGGGCACACTGCCTGCCCCAGCCAGCCTTGTCCTGGCGGTGGCCATGGGCTCTGGGTCCCTGTGGGTGAACCCATCCGTCAGCCCAGGGGTCTCCTCCACTTCCCTGGGACCCCAGAGCACCCTCTCAGTGTCCCCCTCCGTCACTCCCGGGTCCTCTATGTCACCCTCACTGCGTCCCTTCCATCCCTCAGGTCCCCTTCACCACCTCCCAGGTCCTTTCCATCACGCCGGGTCCCCTCCATCACTCCCGTCCCCTCCACG
>NW_010176008.1:0-2647 GCF_000695765.1 Mesitornis unicolor
CTCCTAATATTCTGTGATTCTGTGATTCTAGAGAGACAGGTAAATACAGGTGGGATTGCCACTTTGGATTATCACTGTTGAAAAAGAAATAAGATATGGGCTCTTTTATGCCAATTTTTATTTGTATGTGTCTCTGAACAGGGCCTGGCTGTTTCCTCCCTCCTGGATGCTGGCAGTAAATCAGCTGGTGTGGCTTCATTGCATGCAGCTCTGCAAAGTCAGTAAAGTAAAAGCTCTCTACAGTACAGGAAAAAAATCAGGGCAAGGAACTTTCGAGGTTTCTCCTTACAAAAGAGCAGGACGTGTAAGGGGAAAAGCTCACGCAGCTCCGGCCTCGCTGCAGGAAACCTTTCAAAACACAGGTTTCACTTTCAGCGCAGCCCCGAACGCTGCGCCGAGCTGGGCCGTCACACACACCGCCTGTTTATGCTGAGCAACACAAATTTTCACAGACAAATAAGGTTGGAAAAACAGCTTGTGCTGAAAAATGTCAAAACACTCGTATAAAGCTCCAGAGAGAGGAGGGAAAAAAAAGAAAAAGAGCCACGACCCTGCTGCATCCTTTTCTTCTACATCAACAACAGGGCTGATGTGCTATGGCCCAAAGCCAGCAGAAGAAAGCCAGCTGCCCCACACTGCTCCGCTCTGCTTCTGAGCAGAGCAACAGGAGAATGAAATCCCACTTCATTTATTAATTATTTTATTATTTATTCTTTTTGCTGGTATAAACCCCACTAACTCTTGCCTCCCTCAAAGAAACCAAGACCTTTAACTTGTAACCATTTGGAAGAGGGGAAAAAAATACATATCTACATAGACAGAGGAGTTGGTTATGGTTTTATTTTGCAGTCTTCCCTTGGCTTGCTCATGTTTTTGACTGAATTCATCACAGCTAATCAGTAACAAATACTTTTTTCCTTTTCTAAAAAAAAAAAAAAGAAGTGGGCAGTGCCCAGCACACTAGGAAGTCCCAGGGGGATGCAAAGCACTTCCTAAATGCTGGAGCAGGCTGTGGTTTTTCACACCCATGGAAATCTGGTTTGGAGCAAGCGGTTTGAGATTACACAGGGAGTCTGGGGCACCGCCAAGTGCTGGAGCAAAACCTCATGTGAGTTTGCACCCAGCATCTCAAACACACAATCAAGGGGAAGGCAGGATCAGCATCTTCTCCACAAGGACCTCAACACAACATTCAAATGCACCAGGGCAGGTCCTGGAAGAGGTGCAGGTGGTGGAGGCTGCTGGCTCCTACACATTTTTGCAATTTTGTGAGGAGTTAAGACAACAGCGCTGACTCCTTGCACAATCCAAGTTGTGCCATTTACCCTCCCTGCCATCAGGTGCCAAATGAGGTTAATGGCAGCCTTGTTCTCCCCACAATCAAGAGGCCCTTAGCTGGTGTAGAAGAACCAGCAGAGACACCTAGGAAGGCCGTGTGTTAAATATGGTAAAGAAAGGGTGTAAGGCCATGCCACAAGGCACCAGCCTTCAACACTCTCCTTTGGCAGAGGATTTTGTTGATGTTTTCATGGAGCACTGTGAAAGCTGAGGCAGGTTACGGAGCAGGCAGGGGAAACTGAGGCATGAAGGTGTGAGGTGCTTTGGCTAAGGGTGTGAAGAAGAAGCCCAGTGTGGAGATGTTTTAGTGATGAGGGTGGTGAGACACTGGCCCAGGTTGCCCAGGGAAGCTGTGGATGCCCCCTCCCTGGCACTGTTCAAGGCCAGGCTGGACGGGGCTTTGAGCAGCCTGGGCTGGTGGGAGGTAACGCTGCCCAGGACAGATGGGTTACACTGGATGAGCTTTAAAGGTCCCTCCAACCCAAACCATTCTATGATTTTATGATTCATCCTATGAAGCAGAGGAGCATCAGAGGCAGGCACAAAATTCAGCTGCTTCATCCCCTGGGCTGTACGTACTGGGCAACTTTCCCCTCGCTGCGTGCATTTCCGTACGACATGGGGCACCAAGGAGCCCGTGCCTCAGCTGGCGCCTGTAGGCCCTGCTGCGACACAAACAAAACAGGCGACAACCCTGGCAGGAAATACCACAGTAATTCCCTTCGTTTCTGGGATAATTTCTTCTCCAAGATACTTGCACCGGCATTTCCTCTAGCCCCACTAACAAATGGTATTTTATTCTTTCTTGCCATCTGCCTCAGAAAGGAAAAAGCAAAGACACCACAGCAGCCACAAACCCATCACCATCTTTCCAGGCTTTCCTTGAGGAATTTTTAGCTCCTTCCTCAAAACTTCTAATTTCACAAAGAGAAAATACCAAAACCGCCAAGCTTTAGAGGAAGTGCTGATAGGAATTGGGGGGGGGGTAAAAAGGGGGCAACTGTGTCTGCCCATGAGACACTTGACTGGGGACCACGCACCCCAGCAGGCCCGGCCAAGCTCGGCCCCCAGAGCTGGAGCAACCAGCCCTGCGAGCTGGTTTAGATTAAGGAAAATGCCAGAAAAAAAATGGAAAAAAAGTGTTTCCAAGCGAGGTGAATCATGATCTTATACAGAGATCCCTGAAGAGCTGACTGCTGTTTGTAATAAAAGCACACACGGAGAGCAGGAAAACACGCTGTTAGGACTAAAATGGAAGTGGTTTCAGAGAAACAGAAGGTGCTGAGCAGCCTCGGCTGGTTGAAAACAA
>NW_010176008.1:2728-10151 GCF_000695765.1 Mesitornis unicolor
CCCCCTCAATGGCACCGACTGCAGGCAGAGACCCAGCAGAGGAGACAGCTCGGCTGCAGTCTGCCCCTGTGTTAGTGTGGCATCAAGAGCTGAAACACCTAAAACTGCCACACTGCAGAATCGTGGACAAGTGCCAAGTTCAGAGACTCCCCCCATCATGTCCTCCCGTCATGTCCTCTCCTCCTCCCAAACCCAGCTGCCACCAGAAACAGCGTTCTGGTCAGACCCCACCTCCATGGCTTGCTTTTAAAGCTGCTCTTCTCAAACCTAACCAGAGGGCAGCTCTGCCCGTGCTGAGACATCATGGGGACAGGAGCCTCTGGCCGCCTGGGACAAAGCCTCCAACTCCAGCATTAACCCTTCTGAGGTCAGGAAAGGGAGGAAAAACCATCACAAGGGGCCTCCTCTTCCTTTCAGCGCTGCACCAAGTGGGGCTTATTTCAGCCTAGCTCTTATGAGATCTTGGGCTCACACTTTGCCTCAGTTTCCCCCCTCCTGGGTAAAACAGGGGTAATGAAGGAGACCCACTTCTGCACGCTGGAGGGTAAGCAGAGGGATTATTTTCACGTCTTTCTTTTTCTACTTGTTGGATTAGAAAACAATGAGAAAACCCTGCTGAGCATTAGTGCTCCAGTTACTCCTTTGTACAAAGCCACACCGCAGTGGGTTTTCTCCTCAAATTCTGGCTTTGGACAAGAGAAATCAGCCCCCCAGGGCCAGGCTGAGGGGACTTCTGCACCTCCCCGATGTGCACACTGTTTGCATTAGCCCTGTGCTCGCCCCTGCTTTTAGCAACAGGACGTTCGTTACGAGCCAGACAGCTGGACCGCGTCCCCAAACCGCAATCGGAGATGACTAATCCACGTCATTAGGAATTATCTGCACAGAACCCCCCACGCACTTCGGGTTATTCAGCAATCAGACAGAAAGGGGTTTGTCTGGGATTGCTCCCCTCTCCTTTTGGAGGGTGGAAGCTACGAGATGTCCTGGTCCCCTTGGATCCTTGCAGCTCTTTTCCTCCGAAAAAGCAAGCCCAGCACATGAGCAGCTCAGAGGCCAGTGGAAAGATGATGTCTAGAGGGTTCACTGCTCCCCATTATAGTTATTTTTGGTCTATACAGCAGCAGAAATCACACGCTTCAAAATGTTTATTCAAAACCACCTACCTGGCAGGGAATAGCTTTTTTCCCAGCTGGATTTCTCTTTGGTGTTACCCTCTTAGCACCCAAGCCAGCTCTACACACAGACAAGAGTAAGCAGTTTCCCCAAATCCTTGGGACTCCACTGCCTTTGCTATCTCCAGCCAAAGCCTTCCCAGCCGGTGCTGCTCTCCTCCTGCTTCTGCTCCCCAGGTGGGGCAATCCCTGCAGATCTCCTCATAGAGATTCCCATCTTCAAGATGAGATTAGGGACCTCATGATATTCCCCAGCGATAAAACAGAAGCAATAAAGCCACCGCCTTTTGGGCTGCTTGAAGACCTACAGAAAGCCCTAGAACACGAGCTGTATTTTGTTCTAGTTATGAGCAAGCCTTGTCCTGTCTCCAACTCGCCAAAGAAAAGAGAGCCCACAGGCAATTTGCTAAAAGAAGAACTTTTAGGTCAGTCTGACATTTGCTGTGCATGGGAAAAGGTTCTTTGCAAATATTGGACTTCATTGCCATGGGAGAACTTGCAACCAGAATGAACGTGGCAGAGGAATTGCTGTCATTGGCTGCGAGAGAGGCCCACGCCAGTGCCTTGTCATTAGACCGAAACAGAGCACTGACAACCAACTTCATCCTGCGAGTTGCCAAGCACTATGTATATAAATAAATGGATGTGCACATATGTGCACATAGACAGATGCAAAATAAATGCTGATATAATTGCTCCTTTCTCTGCCATGCTTTCGTTTGGGATTTCTAATTCTTTGTGGTTTCCCTTCTTATCCCGCTCATCTTTTTCCTTAGCGATCACCATGCACATCTTTATTCTGCTGCTTCCTCCTTCCCCTCTTCAGAGCCACTGAATAATAGCGATAAACAAACTCTTGTCTCTTCGGTCTAGGAGCCTGCCTGAAAGGACTCCTTCCAGCCACACCAGAGGAATAAAGGAGTGATAAAGGGAATAATGGAGGAGTAACAGTGCAGATGATGCACTAGGAATCATGTCAGGATGATCCCTCTGCTCCCAGAGAACAGCTCCCTTTCAAAGCTTGCAACTTGTGGAAGGAAAAGAGTGTCCACCTCTGCCCCTCCAGCCATCACATCCTCCAGCTGCCCAGGCAATCGATAGGAGGAAACTCATCCTCACCGTGCATCAGGGACTGGCATCCTCATTTCCAGCTTGTTGACCATGAGGTATTAAACATCACCTTGAGCACTGTGTACAGTTCTGGGCCCACAATTTAAGAAGGATGTGAAGGTCCTTGAATGCGTCTAGAGGAGGGTAACAAAGCTGGTGAACGGGCTGAAGGAATGACCTGTGAGGAGCAGCGGAGGACTTTGGGCTTGTCTAGTTTGGAGAAAAGGAGGCTGAGGAGCAGCCTCATTGCTCTCTATAGCTTCTGAGGAGGGTTCCAGCTCTTTTCCCTGGAATCCAGTGATAGCACACACAAGAATCATTCAAAGCTGCACCAAAGGAGGTTTAGACTGGACATTAGGAAACGTTTCCTTATCGAGATGGTGGTCAAACACTGGAATGGGCTTCCTAGAGAGGTGGTCAGTGCCCCAGGCCTCTCAGTGTTTAAGAGGCATTTGGGCAATGCCCACAATAGCATCCTTTAACTTGGTCAGCCCTGAATCGGTCAGGCAGTTGGACCAGATGATCGTTGCAGGTCCCTTCCAATGGAAACGGTCTACTCTATCCTATCCAGAAACCGGGCTTTAGTCCCTCATTTGTAAGGAAAGCAAACTAAAAAAAGGAAGATTTTTAAGCAATTTGCCAAAGTTAATTTCATAAAATGATCTGAAGCAAAACTGTAGATATTTTGGGGAATAGATGTTGTGCAGCACATACCACCACAGGGGACTTTCTTGTGTGGCCCAGTCCTACCCACAATACGATCTGGCAGGCTCCAAATTCCAACTTGTGTCAAGAGAGCACTAAGGAACCCCTCCAGGAGACAGGGATGAGATAGCACTTTGGTTGTGTTTCTCTATGGACCAAAAAACTGCTGCAAGCCACAAAGGGACAGGCTAGTTAGTCAACACATTCTTGTTCAGGGTTTTTCAGTGGAAATTTGGAACACTGACTAAAGGATTCCCATGCCTCAGAAAAGCATTTTTCCACAGAAAAAAAATAAAGAATATATTTTTTTTTAAAATCTAACAACTGAATGTGCAGACCCAAGTATTTCAGTGTGAGCGTGTTGCTGCAGGGACATCTACAATGAGACTCCCAAGAGGAAAATTTAGCATCTAAATGCTCCATGTCTCAATCTCTCTGTCCAAGAAGGGAGACGATGCAATGCATCCCTCAGCCCAACAAGGGAACACCAAGTACCAAAGGAAGAACAAATCACAGGCATGAGAACAGCATTTCCAAAGCAATCCTTCCTCCCCCCTCCCCATCAATTTCTGTGCTAAAAAAAAGGAAAAGAACTAAAAGTGACCCAAACAAGTCAATTAAACATTTCTGAGCTGCAAACATGAACCGAGTCCCCACTAAACCCATCTATTTTGGCCACTCCCCACCTCGCAGACCAGACTCCCGTCGTCCCACGAGCCAGACTTGTTCCAGCAACTCCAATTTAGTGAACAACTCAGCAACAACTCAACATACTCGAATGCCCTTCATCTCGGGGAGCACCTTGGTCTGAATCCTCAGCCCCGGATGCGCGAGGAGAGCGGGATGCTGAGTATTTGCTGCCTCCTCCATCAGTGAGCTCTGAGTAACTATGAGCACACAGCTACGGCTGCTCCGCTTATGGTTAAAAAGAAAAATCTTAAAGGAGGTGATGTGTTTCCAAGCTTCAGTGTTGTAATTGGGAAGAACAGTTTGATTCCCAATGTAATAAAATGAAATGCAAGTGGCAGCCAGCAATTCTCAAGCTAATATTAGAGCGCAACGTAACTCTCTTGGTGATTTATAAATCAAGATATAGAGTGGATGGGCTGCGGACAGAAATTTGATTGCAAGGCTGCCATTTTTGTAGATAATAATTCAGCCAATTAAAACTATTATTTCCCTTATTTTCAATCAAATATCTGGTTAACTGTGTATCTGCAACATTTACTGCAACAGTTTTCAAAATTTAAATTTTACAGGGATTTTCTCTCATTGTGAGAAAACAAAATATGTTATTTAAGAGGAGTCTGCAAAGCTTTGCTATCCTGAAAGCATCCTGAGATGGCTTGGTATGGTCCCCACCCATCAAATCACAGAAACTGCTGCCCTTGGAGCCATCCAGAGCTGTGCTGGGCCGTCTGCTTCGCCTGCAGCTGCAGAGAGCCAGCTCCGAATTTCTCCGGTCAGTTTTGTAAACATTTTGGATGTATTTCAGCAAGAGCCGAACACAACTCCAGTGATTCAACTTGGACAGCTGCTACCGCCAGGACACACTTTAAAACAGCCACGCTACGTGCGCACGTGTTTTCGTCTGCATGTGTCTAGGGAGTCTAAAGGGATTCGGGGCAGGATTTTTCCTCTCTGCATCCCGAGCTCTCTGTCAGCAGCGCAGGTGCCATTAAAATATGCATGACGACAGTAAATGACAATTTGTTTTCTTCCTTGCTAGGCATTCAGCGACTGCAAAGTCGACTGCAAGCTTAGACTGAGCCATAGCACCAGAAGTGGATTTCCTCGCATGCTTCTCCAGCAGCTTCCCAGTCCTCTTAATTATTGCTTCTTTTTTTTCTGGCTATTTTGACAACTGAAGTCTTTCTTCACAACTTCAGTGTTCATGTAATATTTGTTCCATATGCAAACAGGCTACTAAATCCGTTTCAGCTATTATACATCAGTGTCAGCGAATAATTTCTGACATTGCTCAAGGGACAACGTTTTCGCCCACCAAAACAACTCTGAACGTGCAACAGGGCCCAAATGTTTGGTTTTAGGAGCGCGAAGATAAACACCAGTAATTAATATTTTAAAACTTTATATAAGAATGACATTATTCCTCCCAAAAGAGCCTGGGTGTCTACAGCTCAGAGTTGGCAGTCTGTCCTTCAAATATCTGAAGTAAAATGTGCATGTGGTAAATACTGTAATTCATCAACGCTGTCAATAGAAAACATTTGACTAACCCAAATCTCAAAGCTGCACAGCCTGTAATTAAAGTTCTCCTACTTCCAGTGCTAAGCAAGAGGAAGAAGTGCCTTGGGGTGGGACTTCAACTGGTTTTGGGCTCTGTCACTGTATTTAGGAGTTATTTGGGACATCACTCTTCTCCTCTGCTCCTCCATTGCCCCTCTGTGATACAGGGATGTTGTAGCTTATTTCACCTCTTCTCCTTCCCCTCTACTCTGCCCTGGTGAGACGGCATCTGGAATGTTGTGTCCAGTTCTGGGCCCCTCAGTTCAAGAAGGACAGGGAACTGCTGGAGAGAGTCCAGCGTAGGGCTACAAAGATGATCAAGGGAGTGGAGCATCTCCCTTATGTGGAAAGGCTGAGGGAGCTGGGTCTCTTTAGTTTGCAGAAGAGGAGACTGAGGGGAGACCTCATTCATGTTTATAAATATCTAAAGGGTGAGTGTCACGAGGATGGAGCCAGGCTCTTCTCGGTGACAAACAATGATAAGACAAGGGTTAACGGGCACAAGCTGGAACACAGGAGGTTCCACTTAAATTTGAGAAGAAACTTCTTCTCAGTGAGGGTGACAGAGCACTGGACCAGGCTGCCCAGAGAGGTTGTGGAGTCTCCTTCTCTGGAGACATTCAAAACCCGCCTGGACGCCTTCCTGTGTAACCTCATCTGGGTGTTCCTGCTCCAGCAGGGGGATTGGACTGGATGAGCTTTTGAGGTCCCTTCCAATCCCTAGCGTTCTGTGATTCTGTGATTCTGTGAAAAAGAGGTCCTAAAGTTCATGCCTTGGTAAAATTACTTTATTCAGCTCTATATAACTTTAGCTCTAACATTTAAACCTTATTCTCTCAGCATGGTGAGTCCCATGCCCACCTCCTTGGTCTACTGGAGTTCAGGGTGGGCTCGAGCAGTCCCTTACCTGTTTGCTGGAGTGGACACTGTTTTTATTCCTGTTATTGTCCAGCAGCCCCCCACATTTGCCCAATGCTGCCAAATCCTTCATAATAGAGTTCAGAGCTTCTTCTTCATCTGCAAAAGAAGGAGAGACAACTGAAGTGAGGAAGGCGACCTCGCCCCTGGAAGGGCAGAGTGAAAACACAGCATTAAATACAATCTTTCAACCCAAATGGGTCAAAATCAGGCTGTTGAGAGGAGTTCAAAGACTACACCAGTCCCTCACAACCCATCATTTTTTGGAAATACAGGCTTCTTCATCACAGGTGAGGCAGATCCTCAGAAAAGCCAGTGGCTGGGTGTGGGTGGTCACTGCTCCTCCAGCTCCTGGCCCACATCTGCTGCCCATGGGCCCTTTGGAGAGGAACCCATCGGCCAAATGCGCTGCCCAGGGGCTGGATCCAGTTTGAGACGTATAGGGTAGTGCTCTACAGGACAGCAACCTTGCAGGACGCAGAAAGCTCATGCAGCAGCTGCAGCACAACCTGGTTTTTCATCTCCTCCTTTCTTCCCTCTTCATTAAAGGTTCTCAAGAGCCACAACTGATTTTCCAAACTAGAGCCAAGGGAAAGGGTAAGAAAATCCTTAGAAGAAGGAACCAGCTCGACCATCCATGATAGAAGAGAGAAATGCGAGAACCCATATGGTATTTCTGATTTCTGCTGGAGCTGAAGGAGTTTGATGGACTCATTCAATCTGAAACCAATCTCCTTTTCCTCACTTTGACCTCTACAGTCATGGTCTCTTAAAGCAGCCAAAAACTATTTCATTGTGAAATACCAACCATGAGCACTAAAAGTCCTATCAAGACCTAAGACACCACATACCCATCAGGAGGGCGTGAGAACCCATTGCATGCTCCACATTCAAAACAGGCAGGTATTAGTGTAAAAATACAACTACAGCTACTGCATTTTGTGTAAAACCAAATGTCTCCATGTCAATAAAGCGACCCCTATGTCAAGCCAACCTGCAGATTTAACTCAAAAATGCGAAAGATTTCTAAAACCATATGAAATCAGACAGGACTGGGCCCAAAAAATGAGGTTCTTTCCCCAGGGAAGCATCAGCATCAGCATCACCTCCTCTTTTCCTGCTTCTCTTGCTGGGAAATAAGGGGGAAAAGTTTAAAATCCAGTGTCAGTTATTTTTAGAGCTCAGGAATTAGCTCTAATGCCTGCATCAGGCAATAGGAACATGCCTACATTTTTCTGTAGGCAATATATTAAGAATATAACTTA
>NW_010176009.1:0-279 GCF_000695765.1 Mesitornis unicolor
CCTGGAGAGCCTCACTCACCAGTTCCCAGTCCTCTCTGAACATGGCCAGAGAGGCCCCGAGCTGCAAACACAACACCAGACTCTGGTCCCAGGTCACTTGATCCTTCGAGAAGTAGAAGCAGACGTTGTGGTGCCCGACCCAGTCGTAAGGACAGCCCAGCACTGGGGGTGGATGCTCTCTGGGCTGGTTCACTGGGGAGGGAAGGGGAGAAGCTCAGAGGATCCCAAATTTGCTGCTGGGGGGACCTCCAGAGACCCAACCCAGGGGGTCAACAGAAG
>NW_010176010.1:0-20195 GCF_000695765.1 Mesitornis unicolor
ATAAATATTTAAGTATACAAATATAGAAATATAAAAGACACAGTGAAGGCAAATGGTGCCACTAAAAGCTGGCAGGGCCCAACGAGGGGCTCAGGGGGTGCCGGGAAGCCTGAGGATCAATCCTGCCAACAGCAGGAACCAGCCAAATACCCAGACAAACAAATTTCCCATCTGAAATTAATTTACTTACTGAAACAGCACTCAGCAAAACCTGTGATTAATATTTTCCTCCCCAGGCTCCTAACGTGACAAAACAATAATTAATGAAATATGAAACTGAACCCGAGTTACAGCAAGTGTGAAAATATTGTTGTTTCTTTCATCTCCCCCTTCTCTTTATTCTTCTCAGTGGTGGGAGTCACCGAGCCCCACATGGGGTGCAGGGGGCCTGGGATGCCCTCGCTGCCTGCCCGGCTTCCCAGGTCACAGGGCTGATTTTCTGGGACCTGCCCCTGGTTCCCTGCTCGACAGAGGGCGCCGAGGAGGAGGGTGATGGTGTCGAGGAAGCGAGGCCATGCTTTTTGGGACCGCATACATCCCCACAGCAGCGATTAAATGTGATTAAACAAGTGAAAGGCAGCTGGAAGATCAATCCTAAATACCCAGCGCTGTGTTATTTTGTCCAGTGTCCTCAATATCCACCTTCCTTTTATCAATTCCCTGGTCTCACACCACCTTCATCCCAGAAGCACTCACGGGCTTTCTAAGGGCCCACTCACAGCTGGGATAAACCAGAAGAGGGTTTTAAATAAGGGCTTTAGCGGCACAAAAGCTCCTCTTGGCACGCTCACACCAAAACCCACGTCCCTCTCAACCGGTGGCTCCTCATCCACCACCATGGTGCACTTCTCCTCAGCTCCTGCTTCCTCTGCGGCAAAAGAAACTCCTCTCAATTTTTCATTTTGCTCTGCATCTCCAAAGCACAAATGTCTTGCGTTTCTACGGTCAGAAAACACAGCGAGTGAGGCTGATCAGAGCTGAAATATTACACATGCATTCAAATGCACGCATCCGCAAATTCACACACGCTTCTTACATATTTATGCCCACATAGATCTAAAACCATACCCCTGTATATATAACATATTTGTGTACACATAGAGACACTGAGCCCCAAATTTCTCTCTGCCCCCCTCCTGCACCCCAGTGCCACCAGTTCCTCACAGCCACTGGGATCCAACCTCCTAGAGCCACCAAACTCAGACAGCAGAGCAGACCCCACTGCATGGGAGTCAGGCAAAAAACCACAGGAAAAAGTAACTATTAGGGAAAATAAATGACATTTCTGAGAGTATTCCAGCTTCTCATTTTCCCCTATAGTTAACATGGCCTGGAGACAAGCACAACCTGTATTTGACTCGAATAAAAGTGTCTCGTGATGCATGTTGTGAGGGTTGTGCGAGGCAGGAGGACATGTCACCGTGACGGCTTGTACTCCCACTAATGACTCCAAGATCAATGGCGCAGAAGATGAAGAAGAAAGTGATTTAATTTTCAGATCAACGGATTACACAAGCACACAACGCATTCCCTGTCAAATAAACGTGTTACCTTGATTCCAGCTATCCTTCAGCTGAGGTAGTAGCAAAATGCTATCACGTTGCCCGTTTTTCATTCCTTTCTCCTTTTGGAGACCCTGGCTACGTGAAAGAACCCACTGGATTTTTATTTTCATGTAGAAAACACACAAAGGTGATGGGATATTCCCTTTTCACTTTGGTTGCCCTGATAATTGCCCAGATTTGCAAAATGCTCCAGAGAGGAGCACAAGGAAAGGAGAGGAAGAAGATTAAAAAATCCATTATTGGGTTGTAAAAACCCCATTAGTAACTAAACCTTGATCCATGTGGTCCTGGGAAGGACCAAACCTAATAATCAGATGCACATACAAGAAGTGGAACAAGCAGGGTCAGACTGCACGGGAGAGCCCAGGAGAAGAGTGGGGTGATGAGCTGGATGCTGGGCTTTCCTCCCTGACCCTTGCGGGACCTTTCGGAGCTGCTCTAAACCCACCCGTGGGATGGAGAGCAGCAAGGTGAGGAACGTGGCTTCCCACCACCGTGAGCTTCCCCGCATCCTCCATGGGCTTTTTTGAGGCCTCATCCAGGAACCGATTCAGCTGAGCACATCAGCTTCAGCACCCAGCCCTTCCAGTCAGCACCGATTTCTACTCAGCATTGGGTTAGGTGATTTTTTTTCGAGCTTGGTAATTAAAGCCCACTTAAAAGAGTTTCCTCCATCCTCAAGAGCCCCATGATTTACTGTATCTCTCACTTGAACTCATACATGTCTTGTATTTCCAGACATGATGTAATGAGGTTTCTGTGGTCCATAGAGCTTTCTTACTGATCCTCCTGCTGATGCAGCCAACAGCAACAACTACGTGCACAGACATCTATAGAAAAGTTTTCAGTCTTTTACCATAGATACTCCAAAAGCTGTCGTATCTCACACACACAACCAACACTCTGCTCCCACAGATTTCTACACGGCCTCCTGGAAACCAGCATCTGGCATACGGAGATACCTGGGCTGACTTGGTCATGCTTAAATTGCACTGAACATTTTGCATCCAAACCAACGATATCGCAATCCAATGAGGAATGGGCCAGTCTTATCCACACTACAACACACAGCTTGTGTCAGGTTGCTCATCTTTTTGCTAGAAGGATCTGGTTTTCATAAGTACCAAAAGCTGAAGAGCCACTGAATCCAATAAGCACAGCCAAAGTTCCTAATATCTAGGAATGAGCCTGGAAATTGAGTCTCTTGTTCCAAGTAACAAGTGATAGGATGAGGGGAAATGGCCTCAAGTTGTGCCAAGGGAGGTTTAGACTGGATATGAGGAAAAATTTATTCACTAAAAGAGTTATCAGGCACTGGAAGGGGCTTCCCAGGGAAGTGGTGGAGTCACCATCCCCTGTTTCAATACCTGGAGGTATGGGTTGATGAGGCGCTTAGAGACATGGTTTAGCAGTGGACAGGTTATGGTTGGACTCGATGATCTTAAAGGCCTTTTCCAACCAAATTATCCAGTGTATTAAAGGGGTTTCCTAAAGCCTGGTCTCTGGGTACCCACTTAAAACTCCAGGCACAAAGAAGAGGAGTTAAGTCAACTGGGCATCCATGACCATTTAAGATCTGATCAACTATTGCTGAACCCTGTTTGGGCCTTCAACACCATTGTAAATTAAATTCCTAGGCCACAGATGACAACTGCAAATACAAAGAGAGGCCAGTGAGGCACAGAAGGGCTCACACCCAGCTCTTACTTAACATAACTTTCCTCTGCTTCAGTATTTATTAACAAAGTCCTTCACACATCTCTTTGCTGGAGGAATAACCAAGCAAACAGCTCTTGGGTGAAAGCAGGAACGTGGTGTCCCTGCCATCCCAGCTGTGATGGCTCTAACCAGTATGGCCAGTGTCAGGTCATAAATCAGATGCCCCTTAACTCCACAGCTGAGCTACACAAACACTACGGTACTGAAAGCAGGAGCTATAACCAATATTTTTACTGACAGGTGATAAATCACATGCCCTTTAACTTGTGTGTACCGGTTGCAAATTTAGTTAATTAGAAATTCATGCTCACTTCTTTTCGTGTATTATTTCCTGCTTGATTTACATGAGCCGCTGTTATTTGAACGCTTGCTGGGATTAAGGCTCGCGGATGCCGCGCGAGCACCGAGCACAGGACTTCGCTGCAGAGCACCACGACCTCTAGTGCTTTGCAGCCTGGAGAAATCATTGGCAGTATAAAGAGCAGCAGCAACGAAAAGCGATCAAAATAATTTAAGGACACATGATGGGAAATTGGTCCGCTGTGCACGGCTCACACCTGTAAACCCACTGCTACCACTGGGAGCCTTCCCTGAAAATATAAAAAAAGAACAGAAAACTCTCTCTCGAGCCTGTAGAAACACAGCTTTTGCATTTTTGCAATGCAAACACCTTTAAAAAGCTCCTTTCTAATTGGTTCTGGAGGGCTCTTGCTGAGCCCTGAGCAGCCTCAGCCTCTCAAGGAACCAGCGCCGTGATGCCCACAACCCAAAACCTCCCATAGGGTCAGCAAAGGAGAGCTCGGCTCTTCTGCATCCACCAGCATCCCCCGGGCTGGGGACCAGCAATGGCCACCCACTCCAGTCACCCCTTACAACGTCCACACCAGAGTTTGTTATTCTCCTCATCTTGGCAAATTATCCCAACTCTCATTTCCAACTATTTCATCCATATTTCTCCATGGCTATTTTTGTGCTACCAATAGTATTTTTTCAGCTCTGCTACAAAAAGGGCATTTGTTAAAATATTCTGCGACTGCAGAAGATTCATAACAGATTCAGAAACCCAGCGATAATCATAATAATTTTTTAGCACTTGTCTGCCAGACAGAATTATCAGCAAAAGCAGGGCCCTGTTATCTGCAGAAGCAGTATATGATACGTTCATTTCTTTTCCCCCTCTCTATAAACTTCAATTATTAATGATGGAAATTTTTCCCTGCCTATTCTTCCCTTGGTGGGAAAAACAGCCATTACTGACATTCGCCGATTTAAATCTAATCCTCCTCATCTGCATGTAGACAAGGCTGTGTTTGACTCTACCCATTGATCCAGCCAGGAAAGGGTACTCTATAACTTAATCTGATGTCAAACCGTGATGTGTCCTGTAGGAAATCGGGGCTGTAGATCTCCGTGCTATAAATATGTCACCAGAATTAACTGAAAGTACTAATAGGTCACTCAGTGAGCTCTGCAGTGCACACAGGGCACCGCGAGGCTCCTGTCGAGGTACTCGTGATTGATGACACCAAAAATTAGCCAGAACAGAGGGTTGTCAGCCAGCCTGGAGACAAGGGACTCGCTGACACGCTTTGTTCTCTGCGTGTGCTGGGTCCCAGCCCAGCCCTCCCACTTCTGAAACATTTCACACACTTTACATTTAAAAAACAATAATCTATATATGAAAATATATAAAAAATACATATATATATAAACACACATACATATATACACATACAAACTCCTACTACTAGCATAAAACAGTAGAAAAGAAGTAGGATCTCTTTCAACTCTCCCTTTCAGCAAGGTTATCCCCCTGCACCCATTGCCCTTGGTGAGCAACTAGAGCCAAGAGAGAAATCTTGGAGTCTCATTGCAGGCAAAAATCCTCATGGAAGATGGCAGAAATGCTCTGCACAGGGATGGCCTTTGGTCATGAAAAAGTGATCCCCCCTTGCTCACTCTGAGCTGGTTTCTGCATACTCCGCTCCAGCCAAAACCCCCCAACTCAGGCAAGAGTCTTTGCTGTTGAACTGCATTCCTCCACTCACAGTTTGCACCCTCCTCTGCCCAACACCTCTCTTTCTGAACACATGTACACACACTGTGAGCCTTTGGATAAGAGGTTACAATCCCCCTTGCTCAGATATTTTCCATGCAGTTTCTCATCCCAGTGTGTGGAGCCCCACGACCGTTGCTGTTGGGTCTCTCATTATGGCCAAGCTGGGCTGCCCCAGAGCTCCCCAGGGGATCCATCCCATGGTGTGTCACCATGCCAGGAGTGATGAGACCACCAGAGATGGCCACCACAGGCCACAGGGTTCTCAGCAGATCCAGAGATGTGTGACATCCCCAAAGAAGGAGCTCCTGCTTAATTTTCTCCATCATTAGTCCTGGCACTGAGGGCCTTAGGGGTGGACAGGGCTGCACCATTCACTTCACCAGCTGCTGTCAAAATACCACCAGAATCTGGACTTAAACTTGTCCTCAAATCCCCAGGAAACACCCATGAACACTCATGGCCACCCCACACACACCATTGCTGCTTAAATTTCTTTCCACTGTGGTCCTTTTCAAACAGATGATGCTGCATTTGGGGCCTGGCCCAGGCCCACCTCCTGGTCCTGCTCTGGCTCACGGTGGCCATGTCTAGTCCATGTCAACTGCTGAGAGAAGGATCTACCACAGCTTAAAACCTTCCTCTCGCCTCCTAGGCTATGGAATACGTCCACCTCTGCAGCAATTGAGGAATTGATGTTTTGAGGACAAAATCTGCTGTTTTTAGGATGCCAGCGAGAGCAGGCCCACCCGAGCTATGGCTCAGGAGATGGCTCCAGCAAGCAGAGGCAAAGGGACAGCCGTGTTGGGGTGTTGTGCACAGCACTTCCAGCACGACATCCTTTTCCTTTACACATGAATGGGCCTCACACATGAATAAAGCCCTGGAAAAGCATTCGACAGCCCTGAGTAATGACCACCTCCCAAGCACATGGATCAGGCTGCAGCCTCCTCCCTGCCCAGCTACAGCCAGGCAATGCCTTCAGATTCATGACACAGCTTTGCTCTCTGGGCAACTCAGACCAAATTGTGATTATTTTCCCGTGCCAAAGCAGTGGAGATGGTGCCACGTTGGCCTGTCACCAGGGATATGAGAGGCAAACACGTACAAGCTCCCCCGTGTCCTTGAAGGAGCCCGGATCCACCTGCAGTCACCTTCAGCAAGGCCAGAGCCAGCCAGGAGGCCTCACAGGGTTAACAGGACCACCAGGCCCACAGCCAGCCTGGCCCTCTCAGCTCTTCTGGATGAGCCGGGCTCCTTCTCAGGGCTATTTTTATGGTTATAAATTATTTGTGCTGGATGCCTACAAAATGGAGATGTTGAACCAGTCGCTCCACTCAACTGAGGGCAATCAAAGCCATCTGCAGATGGAGGCTTTCAGCTCTTTTGTCAGCTCCCGAGCTGGGCTCCTCGTTAAAAACAACAAACCCAGAACAGTTTCAAGAAACACCAGAGGGTCAAAATCCATTCAGATTTAAAACCTGAACGAGAATACCTGAACGGAGCAAATTCGAACAGAATCCAGGCTTGAATTTGCTGGAGTCTCGCCCGTTTTCGAGGGCTCACAAACACCACAACTCTGCGGTAATCAATCATCCTCAAAGCCAGGAAGGTGGGGTACCCTCGGAGCTGCTGCTGTTAATGCTGGGAGCCAGGTGTTCGATAATCCCCCGACCACAGAGAATATGATAATTGCTAGCACCATAATGAGAGCGAGCGGTTTTAACAGGCTCACCTTAAACAGAGGAGCACGCAGCGTTTTCAAACAGCAACTGGGTTTGTCCTCCTTATTTACCTGAGCAGATGTGCACTGTGATACTTCCCGAATCCTGGAGCTAGATATTTGTCAGCGTTAATGGGATTTCCAGGAGCTAGTTTGCTTTCGGAGCTCATTTTCTCATTCAAATTGTAACCGTCACCATTTTCTGTTTCATGTTGCCTCTTTCACTCATGATTATCTTCCTGGGTTTTCACTTTTCTCTGGGTCACTGAGCGCGGATCCGTTCTAATTACTGTCATTTTAGCTTTTGTGCCGCACTCGGTCACACCAGGATCCGGGCTGCATAAATAAGTAATACATCTGCTCTTTGTAGTCTGTGCTAACCAAGACGGAGCCCTGCTCATCTCATCCCATCCCGCTCTGGCCATGTCCCCAAAAGCCAGCTGTGCCACCAGCTCACACCCAAAACACAGCCCTGAGGAGGAGTCCACCGCACTCCTCAGCATTCGGCGTCCTCTCCCATGGGTTTTTGCATGGTTTCATTCATCTCCGTTCAGACACGGATGTCCTACTTCCACTCAAACCCCCCGGTGTGGATGCTGATCTGCTCGCCCGAGGGGATGAAGTTATACTAACACGGATCGCGGGGCAGCCGCCACTCTCAAGGCTTGCTAAATTAATGGTATCATTGCAAGCACCTTACGCCTTGTGGAAAGGCTTAAACCAACGCCGAAACGCTGCCCAGCTGGGGAGGCCGCTGCCCTCCAAGTCCCACACTGGTGTGGAGCCACGTGTCATATACAGGAGCATAAAAGCTAATTGTCTTTAAATCCTCAAATCCTCTCTGACTGGGAATCTATAGCCCTTTACCATCAGATCTTGCATTTTGCTCGCTAGCGGAAGAGGAAGGTGGTGGTTACGGGATATGAGAGAAGTGCAGGGTAACGATCTGCAAGCCGTGACTTCACAGGTTTTGTGTGTGCCGTGGCCATAACCATGGGGTTGCTGCTGCCCACAGCTCTCTCACATCCTTCTGGCTTCATGAGAGAGCACATAAAGTAACTGCAAGGCAACAACACGCTCCTGCATCATGAGCTGAAGGGCATAGAGCTCATACCATGGCCAATACACTCCAGAGGGCTAATGGTAATTAAGACGTTCCACTGTCCCAGGAGCAGGAAGGGCAGGCAGAGGTGGCCCCTAACCAGACCCTGGAGGACAAGTCCTTGGCGAGCAAAAGGATCTGATCTCAGTCATTGTGAGGAAGCTGGGACCATTGAGGTGGGATGGTCAAGTGTTTGGGAAGCAAGACCAGGACAGGCATACGCACAAAGTGATGGTCTCGTTACTACTAATTTTCTTTGACATATTTAGGTTTTTTTTCTGTAATAAATAGTATTTTCATTAAGAGAAGCTTCATGGGGCCAGCACACACAGCCACAGCTCCCCAGTAAGGTACAGACCGGCCATGGCTGTCCCTGCCAATGCTAACACCCCAGGTTGGAAGAGGGGACAGCCTTGGGTACCTCTGCTGACAGCAGGCATCCCCAGGAGAGGTCAGCAAGGGCTACAGTAGTAGTAAGTCATCCCAGGAGCTTTACATTCTAGAAAATTGCAAAAAGACTTATTAATGACACAATTCTTTTCCTCTCTCCTTTCCAGGATGTGACTTTGCTGTCACCCCTCCCGATGTCATTTGGGACGGCTGTCAGGATGCAGAACAATGCTTGGGGCTGCTCGTTCAAGCTGGCTCCGTGCTGCTGCTTGCAAACACTCGAAGGAATGAGCGTTCGTTTATTCAGCTGCGCAGCAGCCACACGAAAACCAATAAATAACCACAGCGAGCTGCTCGCAAACATCCAACAGGTTGGAATTCAGTCACACAAAACTGCTCCTTAAACAGCACCTCCAGGCAAGCACGTTCAGTGAAATATAACAACGCCAACACCCACTTTGTGAGCAGAGAGAAGAACTGGAGTCACACAGGAGTTTCATTCACAATGACAGACTTGCCCTGTTCTGGCACACCAGCTGATGGTAACTCTCATGTCCTTCATTGACATTTGCTACACAAGGACTTTCTGCCTTGTCTCACGTGAGGATGGTGGGTGAAAACCTTTCAGAATCAGCTATTTTCAGAGGCCTCATAATTCAAGAGAGTCTTATCTACGGACTTTGTCTTTCTATCTTGATCAGAAATGTTCCTCCATTTATCTGATAACAAGCGGACACATTTTTTGTGATGAGATGCCAATACAACAGGAGCAGAATGAGTGTTCCCAGGGGTGTACCTGGCCCTGGGCAGGATGAAGACCTCCCGGTGCTCTGCTTAACACACAGCTCCTTTCTAAGTCTACTTCAATGTTAACCACGAGCAACAACCACCACGAAGCTCATCCACACCAGAAAAAGGCCATTACAAAAACCACAATCAAGTGTTAAAAGTATCAGAGCAAGAAACATTGCTCCATCAGTTCCTGGCAATACCAGAGCCAGAGATTTAGACAGGACTTAGGCACCTTTAATCCATGTTTCATTGCGCTGGTAGCTTGATACTTCCACATAAAGACTGTGCCAGGCTGCAGAGAACTAAGCCCTCTTGTAAGGACAACCCCAGCTAGAACACTGCTTTCCCGAATCAGCAAAAGCTGCTCAACCCCTTTCTCAACAAGATCCATGCTTGCAACAAGGTAAAACTCATCAAGTGAAGAGTATCACCTTGTTACCTCCATTTAGTAGCAGAATATTGGAGAAACCACGTATATCCCATTTTCCAGCTACAGCAGATGTTGAATTTCACCTTCCTCTCTGCTCTAGGGTTTAGTCTCAATGCCCAGTGTAGTCAAGCTGACACATCATTCTACTTTCAAGCAATCCTGCGCTGTAGCATTAGCTGCAGCTGGTCAGACCAATTAGTTCACGGAATCACACAGAATCACAGAATCGCTCGGTTGGAAAAGCCCTCTGAGATCATCACGTCCAACCGCTCCTGTCTACCCCCTAAACCATATCCTTAAGTACCTCATCTACCCGCTCTTTAAACACATCCAGGGATGGTGACTCCACCACCTCCCTGGGCAGCCTGGTCCAGCTTCTGACGACCCTCTCAGGAAAGAACTTCCTCCTTCTCTCTAACCTGAACCTCCCTTGGCACAGCTTGGTGCCGTTTCCCCTTGTTCTATCCCCCATCACCTGGGAGAAGAGACCAGCACCCAGCTCTCTACAAGCTCCCTTGAGGCAGTTGTAGGTGGTGATGAGGTCTCCCCTCAGCCTTCTCTTCTCCAGGCTAAACAAGCCCAGTTCCCTCAGCCGCTCCTCATCAGGCTTGTTCTCCAGAGCCCTCCCCATCCTTGTGGCTCTTCTCTGAACACGCTCCAGAATCTCAACATCCTTCTTACAGTGAGGGGCCCAGAACTGAACACAGCACTCGAGGTGCGGCCTCACCAGTGCCGAGTACAGGGGGATAATCACCTCCCTGGACCTGAACTGAAAAGTTCAACACCTTTCCTTTGAAAATAACCATGGTGTTGTGAAGCTTCAGGAAAAAAAAGCTCAAAACACCCCATAGCAGAAGCCAAAAAATCTGGATAATGACACAAATTAAAACCACACAGAGCCTGGAACCAGAAAACAGCTGAAACAACACTGGGGGATCAGCTCTGGCAACCTCTCTTGCTGGATGTTACTGGTCCCCAGGCAGCACAGCACAGCACAGGAACAAGAACAGCAAGTCCAAAGGTACATAGAAACGAGGGGAAAAAAACAACCAGTACGAAGCAGGTGTTCATTGTAACGACCAAAAATAAAACCCAAACCCATGTACGTTGCTGGTTTGTCATTGAGTTGACCATGGGTATGTCTCTCCTCAGTATTACGAGCGACTGAATGCTTATTTAACTCTCAGCAGAAGATGGGGTCATGCCCTACGCCCATACTGGAGGTACTGGACACCCACCAGCACTGGGAAATGCCGGGCACGACAACCTGCAATCCCCACCCTGCAGCTCATGTTATAGCCATCAGTCAATAGCGATGCCAAACCCGCTGTGTGTTACACACGCGCTGCTGCAGAAAGGCTTTTAGAGTCATTTAATACTCACGCTGGAGGTCACATTGAGACCCCGCACGTGCACGCGGGTTGGGAGCACGCCCGCTTGCACCAAGCATGAACACGGCCACTGTCAGCAAGAGCTGGGAACAGTACAGTTACAAACCGGCCAGAAAAAAAAAACCTTCTGTTTTCCTTCACACAGGGAAAATGGGAGAAAAAAATAGAAAAGAAAAACCCAACAGGAACGGTTCATCAGATAGTCATAGCTAGCTAGAAACAAAAACCACAGCCACGTACAGCCCGTGCGCTGTGAAGACTCTGGGGCGCTCACCTCCTGTTTTTGTTTCAATTCAGACAAAAGCAGGGCTTATTTCAGTTTCTGTATTCGAAAAATACCACCAAAGGCCAACCTATGGCACCTGGTGGGCAGCACATGGCAAACCTGAGCAGCCACAGCCACCCAGGGAGTTTTACTGATCCCACTGGAGGCCATCCTGGTCTGTGCAGCCCAGCGATTCCCTAACACAGCTCTCCCCAAAACCCATCCGATCTTGCACTTATTGCAGCAAGGTTCCCTCTCCACACTCGTACTCCTCCCCTTCATTCCCAATTTCAATCCCAATTTTCCAATGTTGCTCAATACCCTACAAAGCAGCTGGTCCAGAGGCATCAGGGTTTATTCTCTTTTGAGAAAGGAAAAGGAGTATCCAACATATTTTACTGCAGGAAGAAAAAGAGAAAGGTGATGGAGCGAGGTCCTGGCTTTCCAATCTGACACCTGCAATGCCAGGGGAGCAGCTCTCTCACAGGATATGTGTTGGTATTAAACACTCAGCGTCTCTGATGAATACAAAATCACCTTCTACTATGCACTGTGCTCTGTCTTTAGTTACACCTGGGAAAGCCTCAGCCTGCTGGGACAAAAAATCTGAATTGGCAGCAAGAAAAGGCAGGAGAGGGTTGGGCAAAAGCAGGAAAGCAGCAATGCAATGGGTCTAAAATGAAAGTAAACACAGCTGCATATCCCAGACCCACAACCTCCCTTCACCATCTTTCCTCCTCAACACTGCCTGCTCCTCGTGCTCATTTATTTAACTCTGATGCTCTGACACCCTCACATCCACCAGCCCTGGCTCCCAGGCAGGGCTCGGGGCTCAGCCCATGGCCACTGCAGGGATTGCATTGGGGTCCTATCCTGTACTGGAAGGACCCAGGAGGTCCAGAGGTCAGCAGTTCTGGGCCCCTCAGTTCAAGGACAGGAACTGCTTGAAAGAGTCCAGCAGGGCCACAGAGATGCTGGAGGGAGTGGAGCATCTCCTGCTGAGGAGCGGCTGAGGGAACTGGGGCTCTTGAGCTTGGAAGAGAGGAGCCTGAGGGGTGCCCTCATTCCTGGGGATCCATTGGGAAAGGGCAGTGTCAGGAGGAAGGAGCCAGGCTCTGCTCTGGGATGGCCAATGCCAGGACAAGGGGCAATGGTCCCAAGCTGGAGCACAGGAGGTTCAAGCTGAAGATGAGGCCAAAGTTTGTGAGTGTGAGGGTTATGGAGCATGGGCCGGGCTGCCCAGAGAGGTCGTGGAGTCTCCTTGTGTGGAGACACCCAAAGCCCTGGCCGTGTTCCTGTGTGACTGCTGTGGTGATCCTGCTGTGGCAGGGGTTGCACTGGGGGAGCTTTCCAGGGCCCTTCCAACTCCTCATATTCTGTGATTCTGTGTGATTCAGACAGCTCTGCTCATCAAGGAGTCGAGAGGTTTTTATGATGTTTTTCCAGTTTCTCACAGTTTGAGGACATCAGCACAGAGCACTTGAGCAGGAGCACGCTGTATTTTTGGGGTGTTTGAAGAGCAGCAGCACTGGTGGGGCAGCACAGAGCAGGAACGGGACACCCAGGACCACAGCACAAGCAGGCCCACGCTGCCATACACCAAACACACATCTCGATATACCTCACTGCCCAAATTCCAGAAATTCTCTAGATTCTCTATTTTGACCTCGGTTGATTCGAAAATCAAGATGTGGCCCTTTTTTTGTACCTCCCACCTGACAAACAACAAGAGATAGGGGCAGAGAGAGAACAAAGCCTTCCTTCCTCCTCCCCGTCAATATTTTATCACGGCAAACACCTGCCACGAAAACAGCCCTGGGAGAAACAGGAGGTTCGGGGAACGGCCTCAACAGCAACAGACACCACAGGAAACAAAACAACCTGTGCGGAGAAGCACCGCGCTGCAGCGCAGCCCACAGAGCAAATGTTTGCACGAGACAAATCCTGCTTTTGCTTACGAGGGGGTGCGACTGCTCGGTCCCCACCGATCTGGGTGCAAAAATCTCTGGGGGTTGAAGTTGTAAAGGTAGAAAAGTCAATCCCAGCGCTGAGTCAGCAGCTCGCAGGTTTGGCGCCAGGAACCTCCCTGTGAAAGCACCGAGGTTTGCAGTGAGGTGACACACGGGGACAAGGGACATCAAAGAGCGAGAAAGATGGGGAACCCTTCATGGTTTCCCTTTAAGGATCCACATTCAGCTTGCAGGAGTTAATCAGTCCCCCCTGCCCGGGTACGAAGTATTCACCGCTTTATTTTTAACCTTCAGAGATCAGAGCCAATACGCACACAAAAAAGAAATAAACCCACTACTACCAACTTTGACAGAGTCACAAACCGAGTGGGAAACCTCCCCATTCCTGCATCTCATCAAGCGCTCCTCGAAGCCACCGCTCCCAGGGTGACACCTCGGGGAAGTCACCTCGTGTTTATTACAGAGCACGGGGGGGATCGGCGAGATTGGAGGTTATTGTTTCTGTTTGAGATGTGATTTCAGGCTGTGAGACAATTTGAGACCGCACGAGCTTGAAATAACTCCCTAGGCCAAATTTATAACTGGTAACAGTCAGAACTACCATACCCACTTGTCATTTTATTCAAGACCCGCATGACCCCATGACTCGCTTATGCTCCGGAGCTGTCAGCATGGGAACCGAAAGCATCAGAGAGGCCAGGCTCTCTTCTCACAGCATTGGTTTTGTCTCAGTATGGTTTTTAAGTCATTAAAGGCTTTGGTGGGATGGCTTTTCTCCATGCTGGCATTCCCCTGGAGCAGTGCTGGGGCAGCCCCAGAAACAGGACCCCACCAGCCAACCCAAAGCACCTCCAGGTGGTGATGAGCAGGACGGGAGGCAGCAAAAACAGCCCAAAACAAAACCACTTTGAATGAAGTTATATAGAAAGGCATGACAAGTACCAGATCGTGTGTGTTTTGGGCAGAAATCTGCCCTTCTCTGGCAGGTCACATTTCCCAGGACACAGCCCCGTGTCACCACTGGAGCTGTTTCACTCCTAGTTCTGCGTGGGCTGTGAGCAGGGACCGACACACGTGGATGCCCACGGCAATGGCTCACATGGAGGGGTCTTCTTGGCTCTACCATGGAGATGAGAACAAGTCCCTTGTGATTGATGCTATTTACTTTATCTTTACTAAAATACAAGTAAACGCGTGGTGATTGACTGCACGAAGCCCATTTGCAGCAGGGATCGCTGCTGTATCGGTGATGCCCACCCTCCCCTCTCCTGCTTGCGAGGACAGACCCTTCACCAGGAGACCGTCTCTCTCCGTGCAGTGTGGGGACAGGACTAAATCGTACTTTACAGGAAACATTGAGAAATCCAGTCTCTTGGGTAAAGCGATCCTTCCTAAGCATGAAAACCACACGGCCATGATTGATGGAGCGGCTGCGCTTGCAAACAGCCGCCTCACGCAGACAATCCCGAAAGCCAGAGCAGAGCCCGTACACGAGCACGTACAACCGTCTGCAGAGACAAGGGTTAACAATCTTATCTGGGGTCACCAGAAGAAATTCCAAGTAAAACCCGCAGCACGCAGATTTCCTGCTTTCTAACCCAATGCCCTATTTATACCTCTCTTTCTTCACAATGCCAGTGACAGCTTTTTCCTCGCTTACAGGCATGTTTCCTGCTTTTTGAGTTGTGACTTTCATTTGCAGCTCATTTCCATAACCTCAGAAATAGAGTTTCAATGGAAGTGTTCAATGTACTGATAAATTCCTTGTGAATCTTAAAAGTTACCGGCAGAGAGAACGGGGACAATTTACCTTGCATCAGCCAATTGAAAATTAGATATTTCAAAATCCTTTAGCGGAACCCGGCGAGCTTTATCTCTGACTGATAAAGTAACGCCTTGCTGCCAGTGAGACAAATAACAGAGCCCGTTTCCAAAATATGAAGCCCTCAATCCGATGGCGAACGGGCCCATCTGTGCACAGTGACCTTCCCAGGCTCCAATCCTTATCGCAGGGTACGGCGACCAACTCCGTAACCGCAGGCCCCCCGAGCAGCACCCAAACAATCCTCGGTGTTAACTTTTCCATCCCTCCATCCCACCAGGCTGCACTTGGAATAACACCACTTTTTAATGCATGCTGCTTGCACATTAACCAGCAGCATAGCATGGTCCTGCTGCACATCACTCCTTCTAGTTCTCTATTAAAAAAAGCAAGAGAAAGAAATGTAAAGAAGAGAGATAGAGACAAGACAGTCTCATCCAATCCTTCTCTCTGTCAGAGCACGAGTATCTTCAAAAACACCAGCTGAACGAGCTGCACTAAATAATTAGGACGCATGGGGGGACTAACAGTAAGGAAAGACTGAAGCAGAGATTTGCTGCAGCGTTTCCACTTCGCTGGAGTTTGAAACAAGGCACAAGTCGCCTGTTCTGAAACCAGGCCTGGCTGTAACTGAACAAAACAGCATGGACAGGAGGAGAGCAGGGAAAAGAAAACCCATAAAAGTCATCACAAGAGGGAAAACAGGGATGGGAGCGTTGGAAATGAGATGAAGCGCCAGCAGCATCCTTTAGCTGGGATGGGAGAGGGCTGTGCCACCTCCATCTCCATCACTTTAACATTGGATGCAGCTCATTGAGCATCGCTGGACACCAGCGTCACTCACGGACAGCAAAAGCACCAGCACGAGGTGCCACGTCGGATCAGAGCACAGGGTGCAAACCCCAAAAAACCCCCAAAGCTTCCAGAGGTTATAAACCCATGCGCAGTCGTACGTCACCAAGAGTTAGTCCAAAAATGAAGTTGAAAACATTACCACGAAGCAGAGGAGCAAGGACCGGACAGCAAAGCAACCACCTGAGCCGCTTCCCCGCTCTCCTACAGAACCGCACGCAGCCCCGTATGAAATATTCGTGCATCCTACATAATTCAGAATCCTATTAAATAACTCGGCTCCCGTATTTTGCATAGCAGCAAATTCCATGAATTTTGCATTGAATGAAAATTTAGCAATCCTAGCAGTTGCTAATTTCCGTGCCGCGCTCAGAGCAGCCTTTCACTTCCCCATAATGATTTTAAAACATTATCCTGCTGTTTCCTTTCTTCTATGCCTGGCATTGAAGAGCTCGGCAAACTATTTGAATAGACGCTGCTCTGAAGAAAAAAAAAAAAAGAGAAGAAGGCAAAAAAAAAAAATCCTGTAAGGGAGGAAAAAATTAAATTCAATCATCACTCTACCCTCTGTGAACTGTGAAAGTCTTGGGAACATGAAAAGGTGCTTTCTAAAGGATGTTAAGCATTCAAAAGATTAGGCTGCAATGTGCAATTAAATGTGTTCCACAAACCTTTGTCAGAGTACCCAAAACCTCACTTCTGCGTGAACTTCAAATCCTCCCACTGGGAGCTTGTTCAAGCGCTTTACTTTAAACCTGCACTTCAGATATTCCGTACCTTTCACTTCTGCAATTCTCCGGCATATGCTAACGCTGGCAGAGTTAATAGTAACTGACTAATTTTAAACCCTATGATTACTGGAGCTGATTTATATAGTGGCTTCACTTCACAATACTGCGAATCATGCGCGCGGTAATTGCCAAGTTCAATTTTAGCTCTGTCATACTGAAGCATTAGTTTTTATGCCTCAGCTGTTGCCTCCTCCATGCTATAGAGGTAAGTTGAT
Source organism: Mesitornis unicolor (assembly GCF_000695765.1). NCBI lineage: Eukaryota > Metazoa > Chordata > Aves > Mesitornithiformes > Mesitornithidae > Mesitornis > Mesitornis unicolor. The sequence goes on from NW_010176010.1 coordinate 17,084, forward strand.
AATGCAGCAGGTTTTGCTGTTAAATATCATAATATTGTGATACCCCGTGTCAGATTCTTGCAAGCTTTGTGAGCTCTGCATCATCTATTAACTAAATAGTTTATTAAAGGAACGGTTTGAAAAGGTTTCTGTTCTAATTTAGCTCGGAACGCTGAATACTGGAGAGGGAAAAAAACACCGGTAATGATTTAATTCGCCACTGAAAGGGACTCAGTGGAGAGAAGCACTCACCTGCAAAGGGCTCAAACTAAAGCCTGTGAACAAATACCCTCAGGTGAGGACCATGACACCCATGGCAGCAGTGCCCAGAGCTGTTTTACCCCAAAAATGGGGAGCTCTGGGGCTTCTTGGCCAAAGCATGGGCACCTCAGGGCATCCTCTCCTGTCCCCACAGATGTTTCATGTTTTAAATTAATTTTTTTTATAATGAATTCTGCTTATAACGAATTTAACAAACGTGGGCAAACTGGGATTGCCTCCTTCCCCAGTCACAGATGCCATCAATGCCCAAGAACTGTGAAAAAGGCAACATGAACAGAAATCCTGGGGCATTGGAGGAGCCTTCGTGCCATTGAGGATGCCCAGGGCACAGCCCTGGAGATGGAGACTGGGTACCCCCTCTGTGCCAGGCAGGGATTCTCCATCCAGAGCTGATGATCTCTGCAGTCCTTTGAATGGAAACAGCACAAGGCAACAGAAGAGTCTGCTTTCCTTCACACTGCTGGACAGTCTGCTTCCTTTTAACCCCTTCCACTCCACCAAAGCTCTTCATCCCCAGGCGGATGCAGAAACCCCAACCCAAACCAACACCTATGTGCTGGGGACCATGGTGATGTCATTTTTTCCCCTAGGTTTCCAAAAGGAAAAGAAACAAGACAAGACAAGACACTAAACAGGGAGCAGCGCCCAGGGCTCCCATATCGCCGTGGTGTTTTGTACGAGGACATGGGACATTTCACACGGAGAGAAACGGGAAGGAAGAATGTGGGAATTTTGCCCAGTGTGTGGTCACGGGGAGGAAGGAATAGGATGGACGAATTTTTCAGCTTTAAGGATTTTGGTAAAACCATAAACCACATGGCTTGTGCTTCAGGAAACATCACAAACTAATTGGCCATAGTACTCAGGGAATTCAGAGCTGGAATTGCTTCCTTGGTGTCTCAAGTCCCATTTTTGCAGACCCCAGGGATGCCAGACCAGTCCCATCTGTTTTAGGGCCTCTTCTGAAGCCAGCGCTGCTGAAACGCAGCAGCCCCATGCAAACGGCTGGGGGCTGCATCAGACTCTGCATCACATCGCTGTCAAATGCTGCTGGCATCTGTGTCCCCAGAGGTCCTCTGGAGCTAAAGACGAGCTCAAACCACACTTTCTCACTTGCATCCCACCTGTACTCTCTTACAATCACCTCATGATTTCGCAGAGCGCAATCTCCCCATCAAAGCGAAGGAAGCAGCCAGAGCCCAGCAGCAATCTCACCAAGCATATGGCTTGCAAGAGCGATGATTTCCCCAGCAGCAGACCACGATGGACCAGTCTCACATCCAACACTGGCCCCTTTCAGCACAGGATCATGGTCTGGGGTCCCACACACCAGACATGCAGGTAATGCAGGACTTGCAGCACTGAGATTCAGCCAAAAAATAATCCTGGAATATCCATAGCCATATAATTTCTCTCTCCCTTACATACACACTCTTTGTCCACCATTGCTGCTTTTTTTAGAGACCATCCTTTACCAGGCATTTGCTCAGCAGAGTCCATTTCCGCTGAGGTCTGGAAACTCCGCTGGTCCCCACGTAGTTGCAGTAATACCAAACCCCAATTTTTGTGACCTCCTAAGTTTAAAGAAAGCCTCGCACCCACATCAGCCACAAGGGAAGGCAGCAAAGCTCCTCCATCCCCCGTGCTCATGCAGAGCTGGGACTCTCCACTGCCACCAGTCGGGGAGGTCAGCATCTTATGGGCTCTCTATTTGGCATCCTAAAAAGAGCATCTTTCCTCTTTGGCATCCTAAAACCTTCTTGGCTCCCTCCAGCCCTGGTTAGCACTGCTGGACCCCCCTATGCCGCCCAGTACCTTCCAGTATCAGATGCAAGGAGCCCTGTCCTGCACCCAAGGGCTGGAGCTTGCCCAGCACTGGTCCCACCAGTGGTTTCATGGCTTCACACCAACAACAAGCTCCAATTTGCTTTGGGACAGAGAAAGGGGCACCCCCACATCCAAAGATGCAGGATATTGAAGTCATCCCCATCCACGTTGTACGATTTGGGGATAATGAATTAACTGCAGCGTTAGACTGAAAAACATCAACATCATTGCACGATGAGATCTTGATTTCTCTTTCTAATGCATTTAGCTGCTGTTAAAGTGTCACTTCACGTATCGGAAACAAAACCAACCAAAAAAAAACCAAACAACCCCTCCTCGTTATTTTCTGTGAAAGGAAAAGAGGCAAGCAGGTGGCCTTGCCTCGAGTCTCTTACCGCGCTGTTATGTGACTACACCGAACATTTACACAGGTCTGAAAAGCTGTTTGCAGTGGGCATGTAGACAGCAGAGCTACCAGATGTTGCTCTCCTAATATTTGCCGTATTACATCACCGGATACTGCTCCAAAGCCAGCCCAGTGCCAAGTTTTCAGAGGCCTAAGCTCACTTTGTCCATGTGTATCCGCAGTTTTGGCGAGCCGGCTCTGGGACTGGGGTGCACAGAAGCTTTTTGGGGTCTGGCTGTGGGTGCAGGGGGGCTGCTGCTGCTCCTGGGAGCCACCTCGCCCGCCTCACGACTATTTAATGCAATTACTGATGCGCACACAGCTTTGGCAGCCAGCGTTTTCCTCCTGCATCCCATCACGTGCTGTCAAACTTGGGTATAGCGAGGAAAAAAACCCCAACCAAACAGGAAAAACCCCCAAACTGCAAGTATAAATTGGCAAAAATAAAAGATATTTCACCCAAGTGTATTTATTTGTGTGCTGACGTTTAAAACTTCCTCTGGTTAGCACTGCTGGGCGCCCCCATTACCGCCCAGTGCCTTCCAGTTGCTTTAACCGATTTGCTGGGGCGAGATGCAGCTGCACGGAGGTGAGCGAAGGGAGGAGGACGGAGAAGGA
>NW_010176010.1:20226-22054 GCF_000695765.1 Mesitornis unicolor
GAATGACATCAAACCCCATCCCCGGAGACCCGGCTGCGACGCACATCCCACATGGAGCTGTCAGCTCCCAGCGCGGGGTTTATTTGCTCCGGAGAAGGAATTCATTTTGCGCTCAACTAACGTAACCCAAAAGTGCTTTACAACAATATTCTTCTAATAGAGACAGCGCAACAGCCGCTATTTTCCTGTTTAGAGTTAAACGAAGCGAACGCAAAGGTAACTTTCTTTTAAACAAACTGCCGTCATCACCACAAAAATGGATACCAGATATTCTCCTCCATCTCATGTTGAATTTAACTTGGTTTTCGTGCTGTTCCTGAAGGTGACACACATTGGCAAACACCAGCTTGGGCAGCAACGTGATGAAGAAACTGGAAAGCGCTTCTCAAAATCCTCCCGCTTAATGACAGTTAAGCAATGTTTAATGCATATCATTTCAAGCTCTCTTTCCCCTTGCTTTCTAGAAAAGCATAACTTCAATGACCCATTGAGAACATATGTTATTTCTAAATTATTCTCAAGTATTACACTCTTCAAAGCATTTCTACTTGTCTGTGACTGACCATTTGGCTTCATTTTTTCTACCCATCCCACTAGAATCCATAAGGATTAAGAGGACCCTGTGTTTGCTGCTACAACCATGTAAATCCAAAGCAACTCAGAGCTATTTCCTCTCTCTGCTCCTCATCTCCCATGGATAGCACAGATCTCCAGCAGCAAAGACCTCAAGATCTTGATTTGCACAACACAGACGACCAAGTGAAGACCACTGCCACTTCTCCCACCATCAGGACAGTAGCTGGGTGCTGCTGCTGAGCCTTGTGCTGAATAAATCCCTGAAAGTCCCAAATAAATCCTTGGAAGTGCTGCAGAGCCACGGGATGCCCAGCACAGGGCACCACATATGGTTGGTGTGGGTCAAAGCACTGGTCCTTGGCCCAAATGGCAACACTGCAGTGCTCAATGCTCCTCTGGGGACAGTGTTTTGGATGCTGGGGCACCTGATGGGAGCACGCTCTGGAGTGCCACCATCCCTGCACTTGGATGCACCCAAATACACCAGGTCCAACGGCTGCTGGAGGCTGCCAAAAACGTCCTCTTGAACCCCCAGTCCCACCAGAGAAGGAAAACAGTGGCCAGGACACCAAAACCACCAGCTTGGACTGGATCTGGCAATGCACAGCAGCACCCATTCCACTTCACCCCTCGTTTGAGATGGATTTTTTAGCTGAAACTCAAGCGAGAGGTGAACACGGCATCCTGCATGCACAGGTTGGTGGTTGCAGAGCATCTCACAGTCGATGCCAGCCCAGGCACCATTGAATTCAGTAGGAGTGCAGATTAATTGGACACTGTGACAGGAAGAGATCCACAGCTATCTTCAACATTTATCCACCTGATACAGTTAATTCGTTAGCCTTTCTGCTCCAGAAACAAACTCTGCCCTCATTTACACCTCTGTGGATTCACTGGCTCTGAGGAGGTTTCAGAGATGAAACCTGGGCAAGATTTATCAATGAATTCAAATCTTGAGCTAAATCAGAAGGAGGAACGATTTACCTTAATCCCCTCCAAACATTCATCAGCATCACCTGCAAGCTCAGCAGGACTTAATTTCTTTCTAATCTCTCAAGAACAGTGGAGTATATGGGGAAGAGGTTGACACACTGCAGTGGTGGAATTTTTTAAAAATTTATTTATTTATTAATAATTCTGTCTGCCAAATCACATGAAGCAGCACCTGGAAATTCATTAAGCTCTTTGCTAGTATCAATTTCCAGGTAAACAACCGGTTGTCACTAAGAGAGCGCGCAGACTTCAGAGGAGG
>NW_010176011.1:0-39926 GCF_000695765.1 Mesitornis unicolor
ACTACATCCACAGCCCTTCCCTCATCCAGAATATGTATCAATGTGATCTTTTTAAACATTTAAAATTATTAATTTAGTCTCAAAAATTTCTGAAACTAGTTTAAAATGTTTTTTCTTCTCTTCCAGATTTTACCAATTTGCAGCATTTGATCACCTAGAGGAAGCTTTTTCCAGCTCTTGTCTATGACTTTGAGAAACATAATTTATTTGTTTATAAATATGGAGTGTGAGATTCTTATGTAGATCCTAAGTTGAAACCCCACCTCCAAACATCACAGAATATAGAATAAAGTCATGAAATTTGGCAGTATTATTTTATGTAGATGATATAGATATGCAAATGTACTTAAGGTGTCCTCATTTATGGCCATGGACAGTATAATGCAATCAGTTTTGTGCATGACCACAGGAGTCAATTTTCATGAGGCCCCTGCAGATGCCCCGTCAAGTCAGGCTGCACAGATGATTTCTGAAAAGTGTCTCATTCAGAGCAGTCTGTGACTTAGCACAGGCTTCCTCCTAATCTGTTTCAGGGGCTCAGTTCCTTGCTTATCACAGACCATTAATTTACAATCTAGCCTATCACAGCTATTTAAGTCAACATCTATCAACAATTATTACTGATATCATACCATCACGGTAACAGTTATTTTTTGTCCTCAGCTGAATGAAGCATCAGGAGACCCTAAATACCTTAGTGTGAACGACTAAATGGAAATTGCTGTATCAATCCGTGAATTCAAGTTTCATGAATATGAGACGCAGACTTAGATTCAGATCAAAGAAGGATCTAAAGAGCTGTGGCGCTCAGCAGATTAATGGCAACCTCAATGGCAGCATCTGCACCGTGGGTGAAAGCCTTGAGTCCTCAGCAATGTCTGAGAAAAGTCAGGCACCTCAAAGCAAGACTCATAAAGCCAGCACTTAAGCGCTAGAATCTGTCTTATTACCTCAGCTTTCAAGCAGAAAATACACCTTTCCTCTCCGGTTTGATTACACCTTTAGTGCAGTTGACCAATTATTTCAAATGAAGTGTGGGGCTCACATTTGTCTTTCAGAGAGGGATCCACCATCTTATGCACACTCTCAAAAGGCAGGAAACCTCCATTCAGTTCTCCCCTCTGCCTAAGGAGTGTGAAACCTCTGCCTTCCGAGTTCATCCATGCTTACAAAAGCAATTTATGTATTTCAACTGGTGATTAAGGACCTCGACCAGATGGAGCCCCTGAGGGGAGCTAGAAAAAAGGACATCTAGCTGCTGGATCCAGAGGTGGCTTAACATTGGCAGAGGTGTCAAACCAGCCAGCCCTGTCAAAAATGAGCAGCTTTCAAGGATACTCAGAAAAAAGTAACAGTCAGTGGAACTTTAATGTTAACAGCATAAAGGCCATGTCCACACTGATCCCTGGCCATACCCACAGTGTGTACTGAATAGAGGTCCTGCAGCAGTAACAAGCAGCCTGTAAGCCCTTGCGGTGGCATGGCAAGGCCCTGCCTGTGACCTTTACATATCCTGTGACCTGCCACCACAGTGTCTTTCAGCATTCAGCTTGATTTTCCTGCAGCATTTCTGCCAGGTTGTGAAATTAGTGGTCTGGAAAAGGCTAGACAATCGGCTGCACTGGTGCCAACTGGTATCATCACCAGCCACCGCTGAAAATAAAAGTGGGTTCTCACAGGCCACCTTAATTCGTCCCAGACTATTCTGTTTTGGCACAGACTACAAGTGACCATTGGTGAGCTCAGACTGTCCTCAGCATTGGGTCACTATTTCTAGGGTACTAAAGATGACACTGTGACAGTCTCGAGCATTGGTTCTCACTGGCAGCATACATGTTTTTAGAGGTGACCTGAGCACTGCCAGCACTGACATCGGTGGTGCAAGCATGCACAAACACCATCCATGATGTCTTTACTCCTGCTCCACAGCACACATGGCCTTGTGCAGCCACAACAGTCTCCACAGAAAGTCCAGCCACATCCTTGGCTACACACCAGTGCCTGCCAGGAGTGTGCTGAGGAACTTCAGGGCCCATCTTCACTGTCTGTAAGATACTATATCAGAAATGTGATCAAGGGCACTTTACTGTGATGTGTTGTATGCTTTGCTGCTCACGAGAGGAGAAGTGGCAGCCTGTCCAGTCCGTTTTGGCTGAACACCCTGAGAACATGGCTCCCACAAGGACTAGGCCAGGCCCAGTGCTGTCTGAGCATAGCAGTCATCTCTCAACCATCAGGGCCATCTTGACTTTCCAGTTTTCTACCTCATTCTCTCTTTGCACTCTTTAAACCCCTGTTGTGCTTCTTTCCCCTATCCATCAGAAATATTTTTATACTGGGGAAAATCCTAAATCATTAGGAAACAGGAGGCTGGCTTCTCCCACTACATATTCTGCCTTACTTCCACATTAGTATTAGTTGTCATATCTAAATATGGTAATTACTTGGGTATTTTGATGTAAATAATGAGAGATATTTCTTGCACTTCAGCAGCCAAACATAGGGAGCTAGTACTAATCTGGCAGAGCTCATTATCTGCAACATCATATTAATAAAGTGTAAGACAGATCTCAAAGCTGAATATCCTTTTTTAACTTGCAGTTACAGCTACCACAGAACTAAAAGTACCAAATTACAAATGCCAGGGCTTCATTTTTCAAAGTGGGAATCTCTGTTCGGAATATACAAATCATGTTTAAGAACATATTTTAAACTTTAGAGATAATTTTCAATACTATTTACAGTCAGCCTATGGTTCAAGGTTAAATATGACTCTGAAATAATATATTTAGTCAAGATGCCTAAAACAAGCCCCTGGCTTGAACATCAGGTTCAGGTGTTGAGTGAAGAAATCCTCCTGAAGTGTCTATTTTAGTGTCTTGTCTTATCAGTAGAAAGAGGTAGAGGCCTTGGAAGGCCTCTGGAAAAATAAAATTTGTTTTAAAATCTTATTCATTTGACTTTTCTTAAACTTTGGCAGATTAGAAATTTTCAAAGACACGCAACATGTCTTATTAACTGCACCAGAATAATAAGTATTGATTTAAAAGGATAACTTTAATAGATGCTTAGGGTTAGATGCCAGTTAGGTATCTCAAACCACACAATATAAAGAAAGGGCATCTTTCCTTATTTATGCAGTGTAAGATTATTCATGCTATGGTTGGGCCTGGGCTCACCTCAAAGAAGACAAGAGAGCACCCAGGAGATGCCAGTGGTATGATGCTGAAGAGCAGCTATGTTGGGATTTGGGAGCAAACTGCCATTTAGAAGAGGTTTAGAAATTTGATTACAGAAAATGTGTTTTGCTGTTTGATTACTCCCATGTCTGAGCGCAAAGAGCGTATTCTCAAAATTATGTATAAATAAAAAAGGCCTTTTAAACAAAAGAAGTGATTATTCAGCTCCATCAATAGCTTCTGATCTTGACTGAACTAGATAAAATGGAATATTATAACAGACTGTAAAATGTTATATTTTCATTATAAAGAAGAAATGGAAATGTTTCAAAGTGACTCCATCTTTCAGATGTCTTAGTTTTCTATAAATAAATAAATAAGATTTTTTTTACTCTTTATAGACATTTCTTCCATATAGCCATGCCTAGAATGTGGTTAGTTTTCATTTTACTTATTCCTTTTTCTGACAAAATGTGTGTATTGTGAAATCACATGAAATTACAACCTGGTGAATTCCTTCTTGGCATTCCTTTTCCTTTTGCTCTTTGCTCCAAATGTTCCGAATATCTTTCTTTTATAGTTATATACATGAGCTATAATAAAAATTATAAAGAGGACCAGAAAGAGAACATGCTATCCTTTTTCTTTATTCACAGTTAACTGTTCTTATTGCCAGTCTGATTGCCATGCTTGTAGTGCTAGTCATTAATACAGATACATTAATATGAGCATGGTACATAAATATTATAATAGCAATAATACTATATTACACTTCTACTCTGTTTCTCACTCAAATTGTGAAAAAAAGAGAGAACCCGGGTAGTGTACTTTCCCTATCAAGACCCAATTTCTGTGTCACAGATTCAGGAAACACTTGCTAAATAACATAAAGTAGTGCAAGATTGAACCATATTCTGTACTGGTTCTGCTCCAGCCCTGGATCTGTGTCAGGGTCACTAACCTTCTGCCCTGTGTAAATAATTGATTTTTCACTGTGGCTCTTGAATGAAAAAAAAAAATCAGAACGGACCAATTATTCTTTTCTTTACTCCCTCTTTCCCCCTAAATTGCATTCAGGAAAAGTGTTCCAGACTACCTAAAACAGAAAGGATCAGGTTTGGTTCAGAAAAGCAAAAATAGTCTAAAATCATAAAACTAAATGAAAAACAGAGAGTAGAAAACAGACAGTGCTTTTCTGTGTTAACTTCAGGATACAAAAAATTCAGGCTAAATTTTTCCATTGGCTCCTAGAGAAATTGTACTGTCCATCTCCCACCACTGAGCCTGAGCTCTGTGCCTTGGGCGAGCTGGGGCTGTGCAGCACAAGGATCTTCTCAGTCTCCTTACATTTAGTGTAAGCTCCTGAGTGTATGGACTGGCACCCAAGCAGCCCAAGTGGAGGTAACAGACCGTACTTTCTTATAGTTAGTACATTCTCATGGTATTTATAATTTATCTCAGAGATCCTTTCAGTGATTTATAAGAAGCAGAAAGATTACAGAGGAATAAATTACTGCTGTAGCACACAGTGGTTTAGAAGATACTCCAAGCCACAGCCAGGGAAGGAGATGACCGTAGCTCCTACCTCCTCCGTGAGCTGACACTTCCACTTCTGCGAGTCAGCCTGCAGGGCTTTGCCCAGCTGGAGCTGTGCTGAGAGCTTGATTCACAGTCATAGAGGACAATCAATTTTTGGCTGAATTTGCTGTTTTCTAAAAATGTTACACAGTTCTATTAATATGCCAAAACCATACTTGTCTTGTTCACCACATAGACAAGTTCTTGCTTCATGCTCTGCTGTGAGAGGTTGGGCCGCTACAGCCTGAAAATCACGCAGTTAAGGAGCCTCAGCAGGCGAATACAGTAGCAGCACAACTTGGAAAGAGTCCAGCAAACAATTCTTAATGCAGCTATTAAACCTGCAACAGATCAGCTTAGTAACACTGACCTTTGGGGGGAAAAATATGACAGTCCTTCCTCTTTTCTAAATCACTATTCAGATTTGAAATGTAACTTTCATTCGCTGAAAATATATAAATTAAATTAATTGCTGGTATAACTCTAATACAACCGTAGTATTTATCCAATTGCTTAATTTAGTTCACTAAGAATGGACATTGGCTGACTTGTAAGCTTCATCTTAGAATTATGTTTAACAATATATAACTTCAAAGCTCCTTTGCCAATATTGAGAAAAACTTAAATATGATGAATATGCCACTGAATCCTGAATGAATTGCATTGAATTTCATCAGCTTGGACCTATTTGCATGCAACCTGGATCTGATTCCTTAATACCTATAATGCAAGGATGTTAAGAACATGTGGATGCAATCCACTGTATTACAAAAAACATTTATGAACAAATAGAAGAAATAGCCTGGTCACAGTTCCAGAGAAAGTCAGCACAAGAAAAAAAAAGCCCTCAAGAATTAGTGACTCTGACACTGTACTCAGATAACTGATCTGTATCTTGGTTTAATTTCTCAGTAGGAAATCAGAGATTTTCTAAATTACTCTGTAGCTGAATGTGAAAATACTAATTTGTTAACGGTATTACTTTTTTGATACTAAAATTTTTCTTCCTGTTAAATATACTGTGCTGTTATTAGTTGATATCTAAAATTAAAATAAAATGGAGAAGAAAATTATGTTTAAAAATGCATTTTCTTTGTATGAAGACAAATTATCACACACAGTTTTTGTAAACAGAGTAGGATCTGTGCAAGGCTTTCTGTATTTGCTGTGTGTTAGCCTGGAGCCCTTGACTCTGTGGCCATTATGCTGACAAAGCTCCCCTCGTCTGTAACAGAAGTTTTACCTTTCCACATGTGTGCTCAGTGTGAATGATTCGGTGTGCTTTGGGGTTCACGTCGTAAGTAGTAAATTAGATTGAAATAAGAAGCTACCCCCCAAAAAAAAAGTGTTCAAGGTAGGTGTGTATATCCACAATATGGAACAGCAGCTTTTCTTTTCAGTGCTAGGCTTATCTTCTATCTGTGACTAGTTACATTAAGGTATGAACATTCATTCACATAAGATGTCTGACGCCATAAATCTCAAATTCTCTCCTTGCTTCCACTCTTGCCTCCATTGTGCTGGCTATGCTAATGAAAAGCAGGTTTTCTGTTTCATATGTACGTGCATGTGTGCAAAAGAAGGAGGGGTTTTGCCATATAGGCACTCACACTGCTCAGCACAGAGATAGAAGCCCACTGAAGTAGAAAAAGTATAATATATGCAATAAATCTGGAGAAAATCACCAGCATGTAGATGCTTTTTCTGGCCTCATAACTGTTTTTATAAACACATAAAAAGCCATATATCATTGAAAATTAAGCAGTACATTGTGTTATATTTCATGGTGTTTACAGAGAAAAACAAGCTTTTTAACCACCTGGCAGGTATTCTAGAAAAGAAAAAAATAAGAAGATTTGAAAAAAACAAGAACATGTATTAGAAAGAGAGGGGAGACGGGAAGCTGGGGACATCTCATTTGCACATGTAAAAATGCAAATTTGATCCATGTCTTTCTTATCTAGTGGTAACAGACTTGGCTTATGGAGCACAATAACACCTACAGTTCTACGGCCAAAAATAATGAAGTTTAAAAAGAATTGATTGGATTATGGAAACACTTCTATAAAGGCATGTGTTCATTAGCAGATACCCTCCACCTACCTAGGAACCGATGGCAGGAAAAGCCGAAAAGTAGGATGTAACCCCCTGATTCTGAGACACTGACACATTTAGGGGCAATAAGGCTCCTTGTGTAACCGCTACCTCATGCAGAAAAGCGTGGGGACTCTGACAGTAACTACCAATTTCCTGCTTCTCCTCCTACTATCCTGTAGGTCCACAGTCTCCTATAAAGCAAAGCTCATTCCTTTGGTTTGTGCCAGAGTAGTTTACCTCTGTGATAACCAAGACCTAAATAATGTTGACATAGCTGCAGAGCTGGACCTGGTAGATTCATTTTCCCTGAATGTCCATGAAAAACAAGCGTGGTATTAACAAATCAAATCAAGTTCCTCTGAATTATCTGAATTGGTTTTGTCTCTAAATTAGGAAGGAGTTTGCTCTGTGTAAGGGTTTTAAGAATGAGACTATTACAACAGTGAGCTGCTGAATTGGAGGCGATGGTACATGGTCTTTCTGGTGTGGATTCATTTATCAAAACTTTTTAATTGCACAAAAAACGAGCTTTTATAAAACTGGGAAAATGTATTTGCTTTTCCTGTCTCACAAGCAAGTGAACTGAGGAAAGCGAGGGTTGGAAGTGACTATAAAATCAGAGTTGGGGGTGGAGATGACAGTGAAGGATATACACAGCTGTAGTTTTCTACAGCAAAAATAAGCAAGCTCTCTGCTTTTGCAAGGATAAATCTTCAGTGGGGTAGCAGCAGAGCTGGGCAAAAAAAAAAAAAAAACCCAAACATTCACAGAGTCCACAAACCACTTGCAAGTAATTTGCTATCTCTCTACCCTTCCATACGAGCTGAAATCAGATACAGCCCAATTACAGCAAAGGCAAACACGAGCGCAGCCGCCGCAGCAAGCTGCCAGGCGCAGTCTCAGGCCCTGCCAGATGGGCACAGTGTGACTTCGTGCCTCAAAGTGGGGCTCGGAGCCTGGCACGGCTGGGGGAGGCAATTTGTAAAGAGCACAGCATATGCCACCTGATATTCAGAGGGGTATGTATCTGTTGCAGTTTACCTGTCATTTTTTGTTGGTCTTTCTGCTGTGTGGCCCAGTAACTCCATGCTGTGGGGATTCGCCAGTGGATCGGCTGCCGTGAAACTCTTCTGCATCACATGCTTCCACATGATTATCCTCCCATGTGCTCTTTTTTGTACCCATTCAAGGAAACCACTCATTAGAAAAACACAGCCGCTCCTCTGCCTGTGGTCAGCCAGCTCCACCAAGAAAGTAGTGACCACGGCTTCAGTTCTTCCCCCCACCCACCCCGGTGCTCCTCCAAACAGAACTCTCTGCCCCCTCATCTCTGTACACCCGCCGGCAGAGGGCTTGCCATTACATTTTGCTCTTGTGCAGAAGTGGGGATTCTTGCACTCACTGCGCACTGAATCATGATGAAAGATACTTTTGACTTTACAATAGCAGAAAACATGAGGCGGGAGTCAGCTCGCAGCTCTGTGGACGGGATCAAAATTCCCCTTGATGTCATCAGGATTTCTCTTTGGGGATCACCTCAGAAGTGGGTAATGGGGCCCACTACGCAGTTAACAATGGGGCAACAGGAGATGATTTTGTTCTGTGATTATAGTGTTGCCTTTTAAATCTTGAATAAACTCCGTAGTTTTTAATGAACGATCTTTTTTTTCTTCCTCCCTTTTTTTCTTTGGGCATTTTGGACTAAAAATATATATACTGCTAATCCTGTCTTTTTAAAGGAGCTTTCCATGTTCCTCCAACTGAACAGTGTTCAACAAATCAAGTCTCCTACATACTTGAAGATAGCCAAGGTATTTCAGTGCTCTTTTCACTTATGATTTTGTAGAACTGGACTAAAAGCTCAGTGTAATGGAAAAGACTGCTGAAAACTTTGCTAAACAGATGATCACATTCCTGAGTTTGTTTTACTTAGTTAGCATTTTTGCCTGCTGTGAGGTGTTTTCCTTGGATGGTTACCTACAAATACGGCACTGACCTCAGTGTGCATGAAGCTGGTCAGCACAGACAAACAGAGCCAATTGGACATGCTCTATAAATCATCACCCACATCCTTCCAGCAGCAAAAATAAAAAGGAAAGGAGGAGGGGGTAAAACAACTGGTGAGTGTTCCACATGAGGAAATGGAGGCTATTTGGTGTCACCAGCTGGAAATACTCAGAGTGCTAAAGAGAAAGGTACCGGCATGTGCTAGCTTTGTGCTGGATAAGGCACTAACATCATAAATAAATGCTATCCTCTTACAGGCCTCTTGTATGGGCAAAATAACAGGCCTAAAAATGCTCTCTGCTTTAAAAGGCACTCATCTCAAAGGACAAGCATAGAAATGCAATACTATGAGTTATGAAACAACAAACAAGTCCAACATAAAAGGCTGCCTCCTAGCATAATTCACTCTAGTTCTTCAATCACAAATGTGTCTAAGGTGATTTCTACTTTTATGCCCCAGAGAAGTACCTAAATTTCCTCTTCCTTTCCCCATTTTCCACAGAAAAAAATCATCACCTCATTATGGGATGAAGCAGGTAAAGGAGTCCTGCTGCTCTTCTAACATATCTTCAGTCTTGATGAGTTTCAGAGCTTAATCTTGCCATACTCCACTGCACTGATCAGCTTACATTTAGGCTAAGACACTTTACATTATCTGATTTAGGTAGGATAGATTATTTTTTTAAAAAATGTCTTGAGTAAAACTAAGGTTTTTCCAGTGTGACAGTTCTCTTGACCCTTTGCATGAGTGCATTTATGGAGGGACTGGAATTGACTTTCCTGTGTACCTAGCTCTTCTAACTGCTAATTTACAGCATTAAACTTCTGATTCTAGTTCAGTCCAGACTTCATTCTGTATAAATGAGTGTTAAGGACTGAGTCTAACCTGAGTTCTCAGTCTTCTTTTTGGTTCTTCTACTATTTTGAGACAAATTGTTGCTTGAAAGTATTCTGTCTGACCCTTTGTAAGAAAATATCTATCCTAAGGTGCCTATCTCAACAAGAGGGATCATAGCTGAAAATCCCAAGTGAAAACAAACATCTAATTGCTTTTGGAGGTCTGTCCCAAGTCTTACTCTGCTCCTTAGCATGTCCTGCTGGCTAGCTTTAGAACTTCTTCGATCATTCTCTTTGCTAACGCTCCTTTTGCTCTGAGCAGAGGGCCTTCGTAATTTCCACTTGCTGGTAGAGCATGTATAATTAAGGGTTGCAACACTTCAGTCCTTTTGGCTACATCTGCCTTAGCAAATACAATGGACCAGTGGCTGTTCTACAGTCCTAAGGCCAGCTGGCATGTCATCACTCACATCCGTACAGTTTAACTGTCTTGTCTGTTCCCCACCACCACATTCACCCAAAACAGGGAGACTGTGTTCAGATTGCCCACTGGCTTGTGCTCACCCCTGAGCTGTGCCCAGGCACTGGCTGGGACTGCTAGCTGGCCATGGCCAAAACTACCTCAGGGATAATGCTAAAAGGTAGACTGTACAGACAACTGGGTGCCAGGGCATGGACCCATTTCCTGGTTCATTTTAGTTCACTAATGTAGGCACGGTCTTGGTGGATTAAGCCTTCACGAATGGTCTCAAAATGTTAGATTCAGCTTCCCTGACTTTAGGCTCACTTCAGTTAAAAGTGTAATTATGCTAGGCTCCCCGTGCAGTCAACAGAAACAGGTTTCCAGAGGAGAACTCAGATATCCTTATATACACAACACACCTGTTCATACATACCAAAATAAACAAGCAAACAAAACCCAGCTAAACAAAAAATCTGTGATGTAATGATGGGAAGAGGCAGTAAAAATATCAAAAGGCACACAGAAACTACCATACAAACACAGCATTTCTGCTTCAAAAAGATGAAGGATACTCATGATCTGCTTGGTTTTTGTAGGGCTGAAATGCCTTCAGTGGGTAAGCATTTCTGACTCTGTTCTGGGCAGATCACCACATCGTAGTTGCCAGGTGGCTCTAACCTAGAGGAAAGATCACAGACTCATTTTCTTCATAAATCACTGGGTAAAACATTCCAATGCATTCACCTCATCAGCTGGTACAAGCTGAATATAAAGCTGTCCAGAGAATTTTGGTGCAAGTCACTGGGAGACTCCTAGATACACCTACGAGTTGACTGGGGGTGGAACTTGTAAACACCGAAAATTATTCTTGTCCATCAGCAAAATGGCTGATGTCCAGACAGTCTCGCTTAGAGCCATTTGTGCCTGTACCTGGTTTGCCAATGACTGTCTTTGGTATCACAGAACCATGACTACTGTCAAACTGGAGTAATTTACAGAGCAAGAACCCAACCCCTGCTGGAAGGGTTGCAGAGAAATCTTCTCACCAGAAGCCTCTGAGCTGGTACTCTGGTTCACCATAACAAGAAGTATGCTAGAGGGTGAAATGCTTTGGCCAACAGTGATACAGTAACTTATTTCATAATATAAATTATGTTTTAAATCAAAATGTTTGTAAAATTTTAATTTCTAGATTCAGAAGGAAGGAGATTGCTTTGCCTTTTAGGTTCTTCTTCCAAGAGAAGAAGTAACAAGCAGGGAACAAAACCTAAAAAAAAAAAAGTCTGTGAGCAAAATACATATTTGCTGCTTTCATTCTTTTTTTTTTCCTTACCCAAATTGTAAGTATCATTTACTACATAGTACTAGTTTAGGCATTTTCTGAGTAACACACTAAAATCAGTTCCACTCATTATTTTGCTATTGAAACTTCAAAATCAAAACCTTGCCTTGAAACCTGATATTTGCTATTTCAAAATTGCTTTTTTGCACGAGTGTCTCAGAATCACTTCTTGTTTTCTCTTTCTTGAATCATCATCTGTATATCGTGGCACATTATGCTAACATCAAATATTGGTACTGTGTATTCTGTTAATAATAGTAATGATTTTCCCACATAACTCTGAAAATGAAGAAAGCAGTAGTTGATTTCACTAACCTAGCTGAAAAGTTAAACCTGTTAAATTTATTGTCACTTTTACAAAAAAGCCTGGCCAACAGGAAATATTATCATGTTTATATATGCATAAGCTTGTATACATATTTTATATCTAGAACTAATATATAAGTATGGATAAAATTGATATACGGTTTCAAAACTGATTAGGCATTACACGAAAATTTGAAAAATATTTCAGATAAAAAGGAAACCAAGAAGTCAGGCATAATTCTTTTATGTAAAGCAGAATAAACATATGGAATAAGTTGGCAAGAAAGGCAACTGCAGCAAAGCACAGAAATGAGTTGAAAAGATACCTCTACAGAGTTTTTCCTCTTTTTTCTCCTTTCTTTCTTTTATTTTCATAGAGAAGGAAAGGATTAAGAAGCATAGTGAAAAAGCAGGGAAGTAGGCTTAAGATATACTAAAAAAAAATGCATGCCTGTGAGACCAGATGGCTTTTTCCTGTTCCTTAAAACATCTTATGTTCTTGACATGGGCCCCATTTTTAAACTGAATTACAGGCCAGCAAAACCAATTTTTACTAGGAATATAATCCATGTCCTATTTGTAGACATGATGCCTTGTTCAGCTGAATCCCTGCGTCCAGGTAAGCCTGCCGTGGCCGGGGGTACCCACAGCCTGACTCTGGCTCCTCATTCCCTTCCCCAGCACCTCTACCTTGCATAGCTCACAATCTGCACCCAAAACCAGAGCTATGTTGCATGGCAAACTGCCTCGAAGTGCTCACTGCGTGGGTGCTGTGCTGATTCCCTGAGCTCCCACACACCACTGCTCATTTATATCTCCTCTCTGTGTTGGGATTTATCATCTCCTTCACAGATCTTCCCTGAGATGTCCCTGCTTGTGACACCTTCTTCCCCAACAGGGATGATGTGGGGGACTTTCCCGTTTTGGTGCATCACTCAGTAAACTTACTTCTTGGATTCAGCACCATGTGGAGCTGAAGGTTTCTGAAATGCGTGAACAGAGCATCTCCTTTCTCCTCTCTCACAGGACTCTTCACACTTCTTATATTGGTTAAAAATCTCGTGGCAAATCTCAAAACCCTGCAGCCAGAGCAGGTTGGCATTGCTCAGAGGGACAGCTGAGGTACCAGCAATGGCTTAACACAGACTTTAATGTGTGCTTACTCAGGTATTCCTTTAGGGGTATATAAATGAAACTGTGTCACTAACTAGTCTGCTATTTTCCTAGCTAACATGCTATCCATTTTACAGCTGTCAACCATGGGATCAGCAATCTCCGTGGCCGGATTCTGGATTCTTAGCTACAAAGAAGTATGTTTGGCTAAATCACATAGAGGAGTTGCAGTATGAGTCACATTTTTTAAATAGCTGAAAGATTTTATCTTTACCACAGAAGAATTTTCACTTCTGGTAAGTTATGAATAATGATATTAAATACACATTGGTGTAATCCTCTTCCCAGATAAGATCTTGCCTGTCACAAGGCTGCTTCACTCAAGTCAATCTTCGTTCCTCAGGAAATCTTAATATGGACAATGCTGAAAATCTTTAAAAAACATCAAATTGATTACAGACGTCTCCAAACAGATTTGAACAATAACACCGAAAACAAAAATTGAAGGAGCCAAATTTTCAGCTGGGATAAACTAAGATATTTAACATATACAGCAATTGAAAAATATATTTTAGGGACTACATATGCTCCAGAAAGGGTAGGACACAGCAAACAGATCTTTGTGTAAAATTGTTTTCATCCCAAATAGCCTTTGAGGTTCTCATTTAGAGAGTCGTACACAGAGTAAGAGTCACAAAGTAAAGGATTAAATGCCTTGTCTATCTGTGCTAGGTAAGGTAAAGATTTGCAACTATAAAGTTTATACGCATAAACAACAATGATGGAAATACTGGTTTTCTTTCATTGGGAAATTACAAATAATTTTAGGTGGAAGGATATTCTGAATGAAATGACTACTTATTTCACAATAGTAGTGGTAGCACCTCAGGTGTTTGCAACAGCAAAAAAATAGGTTGACCCCATATCCACACATTTATCTGTCAGTATCACTTAGCCAGTGGCTATGAGAAAACTAAAAATGAAAACTTTAGTAGTGCCAAGAAATTGTAAACCCAGTCTGAAGAATTAAATTAGTATTTATCCCACTGAATACAAAGCAGAAATAAAAGATAAATCCTGGTCTCTAATTCTCTGTAACATTTACTAGTCTAGTCCTCCTTTCCCTAATGCCTGTCATACTTTTTGTCTTAAAAAGTTTTGTTTTTTTTTAAATGAGCAGATTAACAAACAGCAATTCCTAACCTGTACTTGAAGTCTGATGTATCTTTTTCAGATCTAAAGAGCTGCTGTGTCCCAAAGCTTGTCTGATTTTCCAACCATACATCCATCTAAAAATGATAAATTACTTCTCCCTACAAACCCTGCCTCAGGTGAACTTGTTTAATCCAGAGTCCAATATGATTCCTACTGAAGTGAATAGAAAACTTGCCATTGATTTCATTATAGCAGGACCTGGCCATTAAATTGCAAAGAGCGCTGTTCCTAGTGAACAAGATTATTGATTACTCAGCAGCTTCATCTCTGAGTTTGAAATTAGGAAGTTGATAGAAACATTTAAATGAAAAAGTATTTGTGCATTCAAATCAGATTACCCTAATTTTAAGATTAATGGTGACTCTAAGAGCGAATGTGCAGCCTTAGAATGTAAACAGATGACCACAGAGAAGTAAAGTGAGTTAAATATTATTTACGTTTTGATGGAATTGCTCAGTGGAATTTCAGTGGATGAAATCTTCTCATAAAAGTGAAAGAAGTTTTTCCTCCCTTCTCCCAGGACAGAAGACAGGAACCAGGCCTAGTATTTTTAGATGACATCAGTGTGTTCTCATACAAGCACTACAGACAAAGAAAGAGTAAAAAAACCCCACAAATAAACACCCAAAATCAAGGCAAGGCTACCTGTAGCCCTCCAGAGAATTCAGTAGGTCAGCAGAGTGCTTCTTGAAGCTTTATTTCTCTCCTAGACCTCACAACTATAAACTCTGGAATGGGATGAGTAGGTGTTACATATCCACTAGCTGATATATTGCCAAGGGCCTTATGCTTTCTGCATCCAATGAGGTGCATGCTACAGGATGGAGGTGCCCAAATTGCTCTGCCAAATCAGTCTCAGACTGACTGCTCCTCACGCCCATGCAAGGAAACATTATCCTGTTTGATATCTCAGTCTGGAAAACTGTGAACAGTTTTGGTGTCTATCAGAAGCACTATTTCATTTGTTTTACAACAGTGTTCCCATTTGCACATTAGGTGTTACCTGTTCCAGTTTTGGTCTGTTCTGCTGTGTTCTTTTCAACACTATAGGGTATTGAGGGTCCCTATCTTGTATTTGTGTATTTGACTACTTTGGTAAAGTATTTTGCACTAGTCTTCAGTGACTTTTATCCACATTTTTCCAGGCTCATTCTCTAGTTTATAGGGATCAGTTTGAATCCTGACCCCATCCTGCTCCATCTGTGGAGCTATTTCTATTACAGTCACCCTGAAAATGCAATAACCAGACTCTCCAATCTTCATCATCCCCATTACTAATGAAGGTACTAAACAATGTACCAGACACAGGACAGATCCTTACTGAAGTCCTCTTGATACATCCTTTCAGTATAATGACAAGCAATTGATAACTATTAAAGGACAGCTTTTCAAGCAATTGTGCACTCACTTCAGACTAGTTGAAGTCAAAGGTTGGTGGGGTCTAGGGCACAATTCGGACCATCCTTAAGTCAGTATCTAAAACAGGCCAAATGAATCTCATCATCAAAGTTTCAATTTCTTTCCATTGATTATTCACATACAGATAACCATGTAGGTGTCTAATGCTAGATAAGGTGAATTTCAGCTGTTCATTCCTTTTCAGTTTTCTGTAACCTTGTCTGTGTTGCATAAAATGGTCTCAGGCAGCCCCCTATGATTTCATCAGACCCCAAGCAACCAGCTCACCTAGATATCTCTCACTTGTTTTTCTTTATTCTGGCTTTAATTCTTGCCCTTTGCATGCAAATTAAAATTACATTATCCAAACGAAGCGAAACAGCATTAATTATTTTTGCCTCTTTACAACTGTCATTCTTGACCCCGTGAATAGTGGGCCCATTTTCTTCATTTTCCACTCGCTGCTAATGTACTTATGAAATGTTTTATTGTTACACATTTTATTGCTTGTTAGTTTAATTCCATTCCGTGTCTCGCTTTTTTGGTTTTCTGATCTTTTCTAATATTTCAAGAACTAACGATTGCTGCAGTGGTTGGTCCTTGCAAAAAGGCTCTAGAGGCTGACCTAGTACAGATCAGAAGCTAGACTTGAAAAGGTCTGTAGAATATAAAGGTGACAGTTATCTACTACAGATTGGCTGGGAAAAATTATTTAGACAATAGAACATAATTTACTGTAGTTACAAACTGATGACATGTCACAGTCCCATGCACTGATAACCTCAGTCTCCAGTGGAGCATCATGGAGGACTGCATCACAGGAACTACTACCACTGCTTGAAGTCAGATTGCCACTTGGCAATGGAAAATTTATTGCAAGTCAAGTGCAAATAATATTTCAGCTGCTGATACAAGCATTTTCTTAAACTCCTGGAACAAGATGAAGTCTAAGCAACAGCATAAGTAGCTAACACCACTGATACCTCTCTCTAGGTATTGTAAAGTATTCAGGTAAGAGCATTGCTTTAGTGGGTAGAGACAAATACCATTCTGCATTGGATTGCTGAGAAGTAGAAAGACAACTATCTAGATGATTTTCAAACTAGTAATGAACAAATAATTATGACCTAATAGATACTTTGCTTATAAAAGCTTTTGTATTTTTTAAAATCTTAGCTATAACCAAAAAAGGAGAAAAAAATCTGTTGCTTCTGTTTGACATTACCTACAACAACTGTCAAGGTTCTCTCCTGAATAATGTAACAGTGTTCCTCCTAATTAATAACTGCAATTACTTTAAATCTGTCATAAAACTGTAGAGTTTAACTAGACTACAAGGGGACATGTTATAACACTTCAAATATATTTTATGAGATTTTTAATGATAAATTATTACTGTGGGATTCTCATCTTTTCTGCTGTGTTCGCAATCACACTAAGATCAATATTGCATTTAATTGTACACCTGAAAATGCAAATAAACTGGAAGAAGCCAAAGGGACTTTGGTTCAGATCAAGTCAGAAGGACGCTAAGGTTCAGAAGTCAAAACAATAAAGAGAAAATAATATACAACCAAAGGGAACAATTAACAGCACTCATCATCATAATTTTGTTAATTGTAGGTTACAAGTGCCCTTCTTCTGGACAGTGTTCAATGACCTTTTCAAATAACAGATCCCATCTTCCTTCACTCAGATTTACCCTAAATATAAAATTCAGTTCCTTCTCTTTTTACAAGTTCAGATCAGTAAGTAAAAGCATTTGTTTATATTAAAAGATTTCCATTAAGCGAAGAAGTTTTCTAAAATGAGAATATTCCCTTGATTTGGGAACTCTTTGCATGCATCATTAGGTGCTAGAAAACAATGCTCCATCTCTGGGACTATATACCAATGCAGACCAGTTACAATGACAGTAACAGTTGTTTTACTTTATATGAGAAACAACCTAAAACAGACAGCATGATCTGTTGACTTCAAACTGGATATATGTTAGTAAACAACTGCAAAAAATCTTATGCTTCCTATCAAAAAAGATAAGGCCACATGTGATGGGTATAGAAGAGGTCTTGTCTTTTTTAGAATAAATCCATGCAGCTCCAGATTCTTGGGCAGAGTAACATAAAAAGATCTTGAGCTGCTCACAACTAATCCATTCTCTTTTGTTAAATAAAGGGTTCAGTCTGTGGGACAAAAAAACGGTTCTATTAATGTTTTCCTCTCTTGAATGCAAATAAAATTAAAATAAATCAAAACGCAAGTTCAGTATTTAATTTGCTTCTCCTGCCTTTCTCAGTAAGTTTCCTTATGCTCCTTTTGCTCTGCATGTGCTTACTATGCTTCTGAGCAGGTGCCTTTAAGTGGGAGCTGGAATCTTTTAGTGGTATTTATAAGATAATTTGGCTTTCTGACACAGAGAAAAGGAGAACTGCCTAAGGAAACCACCATGTCCAGACATCCGCTACTTGATCCCTACCACGGGTATCCTATTGATGGGGAAGTGAATGCACCAAGCTTCAAAGAAGTCTGACGACAGACACAGGAACAAATCTCAGTCCTGAAGTGTTTCAAGGAAACACTCCAGGAGTTGTGACTGAAGGAAGAGCCAGAGATCGATGGTGAGGTGCATGCTGAAGTAAGCAGTCATAGTATTCTAGTTGTATTGTTGCACTGAAATACAGGGAAGAGCTGCACAGGTGGGGACTGCAGCTGTAGTTCTAGTCATGGGGTGACATCTGAAGTGCTCTTCCTGGGAGTCACCCTGCCTGTGAAAAACTCAGCTCCTTCACATGTGACTGCTACCTCCTGCAGAAAAGGACCATGGTATTTTTTCCTCATACATCTCTCCAGCAGGTGCTCGGAGGCTCTGCAATGTTCATTTCAGTACACTGTGATAGGGGGGATGTTTGCTCGCTCGCTCTATCTTTTCTACCCAATGAAGGCATGCAAAGCCATTCTCTGACTCAGCACAGCCTGGCCACATCTGTGCTCTTAAATCCTGCTGGCCTCCAAATCAGGGTGGCCATATTCAAACTTTCTTATATGTCGAGGGTTTGAAAGCCTGCCAGAGGCTCTTCTATCAACTAAGCAACACAGACAGTTGCTTTCCAGAGCCAGTACTGATGCACTGGTGTCAGTACAGACATTGCTACACTATCCAACACCACTTTCCTATGAAAGTGATTAACATCCTTTAATATAAGAGCCTCTCTCTCAAAAAATTATCATAAAAGTGTTTGCATTTAAACTCATGGAATTGATTTTACTTGCACATCTAACAGCTAAATATACAGTATTTCTCTGAAAAACTTTAATGAGTCAGTATGGAATGAGAAGAGAGTGGAAGACAATAACTTCAAATATTAAGTGCTGATGTCATTTGAGAAAAACTTAACTTTTTTTTTTTTTACTTTTTCCTCTTCACAAAATTCAGCCACTGGGCTGTTGCAGTTAAAATGAAAATACTTTCCACTTTTTTATAGTGAATTATAAATTCTACAAGAAGAAATGAAGCCAGTGTCTCTTACAGAAGACTGGATGATATGTGTTGCTCTACAACCGCTGTTGTGTTTTTAATTTGCTTGAATTGATTTGTCTTTACTTGTTCATTTCCCCGTATCTATGAACTTCCAAAAATATACTGACATCAGCCACAGACTAACCAAGAACAGAGCCACTGTTATCAGTAGGGAAAATAGATAGTATAAAAAAGAGCCTTTTACAAACAGAAAAAACATCATTGCAAAATATATGACTTGGAAGAGTTTACAGCTATCTCACTAAGGAGAAGGCTGATGGCCTAAATCAATTATATCCAGATCCATATTTGGCAGAATTAAGACATGATCATTATGAAGTGAGGACTGATGGGGGATCATGGGATTTAACAAATTATACAACTCCTGGACCACAGGAGATACAGATTTGAAGAACTCATAGAGGAAAAATCTCAAGAAGGGTGATAGAAGGCTTCAGCTCCTGCTTCCTTTTTGTGAATACTTGAACAGTGTCAAGGGCACTGTTCCCAACATAGCGAAACCTGCCACATGTTAGAACCCCTTAAATGTATAAAGATATTCACCTCTGGCATGAAACATCTTGGGGCAATGGGAAGTGTGATAATATCAACTCCTCTTGAGTAAAGAGGATATTCCTGTTACCATCTGCATTTAAAATGTAGTAGTGTTTAAGATTTTCAAAGATTAAGTAGTAATGGTGTGTATAGTCCAGAAACAGCACTGGGCCCCACAGTGACAGCCGTGCCCTTATGCTATTACAGTCTAGAACCAGTATGAATGGTTGAAATCCGAGTAAAATTAGCTTTGTGCTGTATAGAGAGGGGGTACTCCTGGACTGTCTGGATGCAATGGGATGGATATATTCATACTTAAGGAACAAGATTAATTCCAGGCTATAGTTCACAATATCTGGAATCAAGTCTGATACAAGAGTTACTGCCCTTGGTGTTTAATATCAGCAGTCACCATTTCCCTAGGAGAGCATACATACTGCGTGGTGTGTCCACTCTTGAAAATCTTGCTAATAAATCAGAAAACACTGGCAGTGGGGCAAATGTAAAGATATTAACCTCCTGAATCTGTCTGGATGTTAGTCAGTGTCCTCTAAATTGGGGTTAGCAAGGTCTAGCTTCTCAGAAAGAGCCATATCTCACACACCAATGTGAGCAAAGCCCTCTCTATTTTGTGCTAAAGGGAAGAATGGCTGTTTCAAGGACAGACACAGAAGCAGTAGGAGAATCCCAAGAGCAAAGCCCCACCAGCCCGCCTGAGCCCGGCTCACTGCCTCCCCCACGCAGCTCAATGTTTTGACCCTGCATTCTCTCAGCCCAAAACACATTCTGGTTAACTCACACTTCCTTTTCCTGCTTCCCTGTGGTGACGTTCTCGCAACATCTGAATCTGTTCTTAGTTAAGGACAGGAAAAGAGTGGAGTGAAGCTGCTGTTGCACATCAGTGCCACAGATCACAAAGACTTTGCCTATATTTTTACATTACCAGTCTGCATTTTCACTGTTTTCTGTCTCTTCCAGTTCCTGCAGATTGCCCAGCTGTGAACTGGTTCACAATAAATTGAGCTTTTCCATCAGCCACAGAACTTTGAAACTTATAAAACTTCTCAGACTCTTCATTTCCATATAAGCTACAATAATTCTTGCTAAACTTTGTATTTAAAATAACTGTACTGTGTATGTATGTTTCCCTGCATTACATAATAGGAAGAGAGATCTGGTATCTAACACAGGGCTGAGTGGTTTGGTTTGTTGTTTTTTTTCAGTAAGCTACAATAACTCCGTATGCCAAAACATTAAAATAGCTCCAGTTTTTTGTAAGTGGGAATAAGGCATATGCAACTTTCTCCATATGAATTTTTAACCTGCTATCTCCCAAGTTCTTTACAAGCAACGGAAGCATATAAAACTTAGTCTTGTTCAAACAGAAATTAATCTGAAGATGATCTCATGAATATCTACCAAAAAAAGATGTTTAACAGGTAGCATGTATCATACCACCTTGCTATCATATTACTAATAACAAGATACCTGAACAAATCTTGATATGGGCACATTAAAAATGGGTAGGTTGATTTGGGCAACTAACAATGCAATGATGTGTTTTGAAGTTTTATTTCCCTAAGTCCATATATCTAGCACGATAAGGGTTTACAACACTATTTTTCATAATGAAAGCAAATTAGCATACTCCTAGCTAGTAAAGTTGGTTATATTAGATTTCCACCCCCCCAACCTTGTGCTAAAATATGCCACATGGAAAATGTTGCAACTTTTTAGCCAGCAATTCTTAGTTTAATTTACTTGAGGAAGTGTGCCTGCTTACAGTTACAATTGCTACAGTTGGAAAGCATGCTAATAATTTAGTAAGCACCTCCCCCACACCATCCCAGACTTCAAATCTCTTTTCTGACTCTCTGTGGTCTTGCCTACTGAATTAAAAGTTCTTGGTTTTTCACTTAAAATTCTGTATGTCCAGTTACTCCCTCAGCCAAATTTTGCTTCTCCCCTCACCCACGTACACTCAGTTAGTATGTGAAGCCAGCTGGGAAGCATAAGAAGGACCAAACAAGTTATTAAGAAGAAGCTATGGGGCTGAGACTTGGAAGAAGGGCCAAAACAGAGATTTATACTCCCTAAGCCCAAACAGAGAGAGGAGATGGAGAGCAAAAAGGAGCAGCAACCTGCAGAGAAAAGTGCAGACACGAATTTGCCAGAGGAGAGGAAGCCAAACTTTCTGAAAGGCTTCTAGCAGTGGGCTTTACTGCCCTAGATGCACATCTCTGTTAGTGTCTGAAGTTTCCTCCTCATGCATACAAGCTGCCCTCCCACACCCCATTCCCCAAGTGGCCACTTTCACTTCATTTTCAGCAAAAAGTCAGCTAGTTTAAAACAGAAAATGACCAAAAATAAATTATTTATAAAATATCACAATGCATCAGTAAAATATTTTCAGTCCAAGGCTGAGTCACCCTGGTGAGATGCAGCCAGACTGGCTTCCACCTTGGCTTCTGGACTTAATTTCCCATTGGTCAAGTGCCTTTGCAGCTCTTAGTCAGCTAGCAAGAAAACACGGAGAAAAAAGAAATGCACAGGGACAGAAACCCAGCTGAATTTGGACAAGCTGTAGTTTTATTATGCTGTCTTCCTACTTCTCCATTGTTCTTGGCTTTTCCATGCCATTTGGTTAGCTTTTTGTTATGTCACCTCTGTGTACACTTTGGCTTCTCTCCACTGGCATGAAATGCTCTGCTGCCATAGCTGAAAATGCTGAGCCAGCCTCAGGGGCCTTGTGAAGAATGTTGCTTCATTGCTCCATACAATTTAGCTCAATGTTATTGCTTGTAAAATAATCCTCTTTTAAATACAACCACCTTACAACTACTTTATAGCCTCCCATGGCAATGAATTCCACATGCTCTTTAAGGATCCCATACTTTGTTTTATTTACCACTCATCATATTCTTTGTATAGTTGTTCTGGAACAGTTAAACAGGGTGAGACACACACATTTATTTTAGCATTTTACTGTATCTTCTACATTCTTAACCCCTTCAGTCAGCCACCCTTTACCAAAGATAAGGAAAATTACTAGTCATATTACTATTTTAAAATTAACTAACAGTCATACAGTCATTTAATTAACACAGAGGATTTCCACAGCCTTCTTCATAGTGTTCATATGATATGTCATATATCTTATGTGTATGCAGTTAAAACTCCATTCACTGATTAAATCAAGATTCAGCATTTCCTTTTACTGGCATATTTAAATAATGGAATTATTTTAAGTATTCCAAAATTTTACTTTGAGACACACACATTTGAATTAGTAGCTTGTGAAACTAATAGATGACCCACTGATCTCTAATAAACATTCCATAGTCCCCTCCCCAATGTATTTCAGTTGTCTAATGCAAATACGAAAGCACTGTAATTCATTTTCTACAGGATTTGTTCCACTAAGAATTTCAGAACAGTTTTTTTTTCTACCAGAAAATCCACCTTGACCTACCTTGCCAAGAGTCCTGTTGAGTTAATTTGAATAAATTACTTTAACAGCTTGAGTTTTCATGAAAATGAGAATTGAAATAACTTCTAATTTGACAGTATGTATTTACACTTATTTATTTCTTTAGACTAATTCCCATCATGTCTGAGCTCTTCTTCGTCTCCCTCACTTTAACACATCTCATTTTGAGCAGAAAAAGAAAAAAAAAAAAGAGAATAGGAGACCCACTAAGTATGAAATCTGCCAAAATTGAAAGTTCCAGTATTTTGGCTCTTACCTTTAAGCAACTAGAGCTGTAATGCTCCAGTGAACGTGTGCCAGAAGTCTCTGCCTTGGCATGTGGGCAGACACCAGCCCATGCAGCTGTACTCACCAACAAGGTGGTCTGAGTATTAGGAGAAAAAGAGGATAGTTTATGGCAGAGTCCTGTGGCAACAAGGATGGATGTGCACTGGATGGCACCATGAGGAGCTCATGATCCTGCCAGCCACATCATAAAAAGTGTTAGAGAAGTGCTTTGCTAGATCTCAATCTAGGAACAGATCTTATATGAGAAATGGGACCACAAAAAAAGGAATCAAAATTATCTTGTATGAAAAGCAGACTCTGAATTCTCTCTTTAAATATACCTGTGTGCTGTACCTAAAATATCAGATTCCTGACCACTGGCTTTATAATCTCCTACTCTTTCCACAAATGAGTTTTCACGTTTCTTCTGCTTGAATTCTCAATGCTGTTTGGTGTTGATCTTCCTTTTAAGACTGATTACCTTACAGTCAATAAAAAGCATAGTCCCTTCAGAGGAAGAAAATCATACATCTCTGTACCATACTGTGCAACTTCGATTATAGCAACAACAACAAAAGGCAATAGACAGCTCACAGTCACCCAGAGTACATTTTTTCCCTATTAAAAATACATTAAATTATTAATTCTCGGTTTGGTTTCCAATGAAAAGTACAGTTGATAGAAATGTTAATGAGGGAAAAAGGAGAAAAGGACAGAAAAGATACCAGGAATTGACAAAATTCTTTGCAAAGACACAGAAAAAGCTAATTATTAGAATGTCTGTCATCAGACATTATCATGTCTGTCATCTGATGGTACCAGAAATGCTGTGTGGTGACCTCCTGGTGCATACAAGAAATTGCTCAGTTGCCTGAACAGGAACTCGTCTTAATTTCATAAAGATGGGTAAACTGCTTTAAGGATTTATTATTATTATTATTTATTTACTCCTTTCTTCTTAAATGGTTCAATATTAAAAAATAGGTTTAAAATATTTATTTAAAGTCACCACTATTTTAAGGCTGTGGGGACTCTCAGCTAATGTAAAAGGTAAACACAAGTCATAGAGTCACCCTGACCTTCTCACAATTTCAATGTTATACCTGGCTAGAGTCTTTTTGCTAGCAGCATGGATTCAGCAGGGATTTCTTTCATGGCTGTATTTGCAGAGCTAGGGGCCTGCTAATACTGCAGTTAATTGTCCCAGTGACAACTTAACACATCAGCAAACCCTACAGTTTCCTCCTAGCTCACCTCTTCCTTCACAGAGTCACAGAATCACACAGAATCACACAGAATCACAGAACGTTAGGGATTGGAAGGGACCTCAAAAGATCATCTAGTCCAATCCCCCTGCCGGAGCAGGAACATCTTGATGAGGTTACACAGGAAGGCGTCCAGGCGGGTTTTGAATGTCTCCAGAGAAGGAGACTCCACAACCTCTCTGGGCAGCCTTCTCCAGATACCTGGAGATATGTAAAACAGTATTCATCTTTTCTGGCAATGCAGCCATACAAAGAGCCAGCCTTTTCTGAAATTTCAGTGGGAAATCATAGAATCACAGAATGGTCTGGGTTGGAAGGGACCTTAAAGATCATCTGGTCCAAACCCCCTGCCATGAGCAGGAACACCTCCCACCAGACCAGGTTGCTTAAACCCCCATCTAACCTGGCCCTGAACACTTAAAGTATATACAGGAAATAAAGGATCAGAGGCCTTAACTCTGTTTGTAAGAGTAATGGTCTATAAGCTAGCAGTATAATTTAATAGAAGTCAAAGTTAAACATCGTAAGTATGCTATCACTGAATCACAGCTTTATTCACATTCTTCAGAAGGAGATTTAGAAGTATTATTTGGAAACAAAATGAGAGAACAAGCACCTACTATTTCTTTTGCTAAGATGGAATAAAGTGTTTAAATAGAAGTATAAGCAAATCAAATTGATCTAAAATACCTCTGGGGAAAAAAAAGTTTATTTTAATTTGACAGTTATTATATAATTTGGAAAAAGTATCTGCTCACACTTAGAGTCTCAGAAGTGAAATATTTCATGTGTTGCAGCAAAGAGTTAGCATTTTCTTGGAAATCTTAAGCTTGCAAAGATATGTTTCTATATGGCTCATGAGTTTTTGATTTAGACCACAAACATAAAGAAGAAGAAGAAGAAGATCTTCATCCAAGGACAAATCAGCCAAGAAACTCTTGTTGACTTAAAAAATGTTGGATCAAAACCTACACTGGTTGTGTATGACCATTTGATAGAAAAGCATTTCAATTTCCATTAAGTAGTATGATTCATCTCTCAAATTTAATAACAAGAAATGACCATTGTGGCAATCCCCTGAGATCCCACAATATTGATTAAGGTAGCAGGGAGCTGTGAACCTAGTAATGGTAGAGGCTTCAAGTCTTAGCTCCACACTGGACATGGACATACAGCTCCCCTGCAAAGGATTCGTGCTGTTAGCGGCCACCACTGCAACAGAGCATAACCATAACTCCCCACCATCAGCCACTGCCACCACGCAACAGTGGAAAACAGTCACATGGTTTTTTCCCCACCACATGCAGCTTCAGAAAAGCTTTAAACAGCTTAGAGGTAATAAAATATGAAATCCTGAAAACCATATAAGTCAATCAAACAAATAAGAAAATGTGCAGATGTGAGAAAGGGGCAAATCAAAGCTGATTTGCACACAACCACTGTTAAGTAATACTGATGCTAAGTCCAGTTTGAGACTTAATGTATTTGTTTGCTTGCATTATACCTTTCATGTCAGCTAATCATATCCTCAAGTTTGCAGAGGTGGAATTTCTCATAATTAGTGGAAAATATAACAGCTTTATATAAAACAGGCTTGCTATAAAAAGCATTTTGACACCTCCACACAGGTTACAATCCTGATAACTTTATATGGAAACAATCCAAGCCCAGCAGAGAAAAAAATCCCACCAAAAAAACCTGATTTTTTTTTCTTGTTATTTAGATGTTTTCCAATGGCTTTTCTTGAAACATGTTTTTATAGCCTTCTTCCCGCTGATTCTCCATACACTTCAAGTATCGGCAAATGCTGAACATATGTATGTCAAAGTCACTCCTTTCAATTATATTTCATTTTTATATGCAATAGCTTTATATTAAAGTAACAGAAAAGAAGTAAGTTAGGCCCACAGAAGCAAAGCTGCTCTTGGCCCAGCAGGAGAAGCCTGTGTTCTTCAGTCTTATATAAGAGCACTACCCCCTATACAAACTGTCAGCAACTTATTTTGGGAGAGGCTTTGATTAAACACCTAGACGTGCACAGAGGTGTGGAGTTTAGACCTGTATTCTTCTCTATATCCTGTCCTGATTCTTACAGAGTCTCAGATTCCTACTTGCAAATGAGATATATTGCAACTATTGCAAATCTTGTAAACATAACTGAATGCTAATTAACATCAACTCTGAAAGTTGTGATGCACATGTAACTCTCCATGCAAACAGACCTGTAAATGAGAGGTATTCAATGCCTTATAGGAAGTGTTCATTGCTTTCCAAGAACAGGGCTTTGGTGTATTTTTCTTTCTCTGCTTTTCCCTTGCACAAATAGCCTCTGAAAGCTACTAGCTACTCTCTCCCTTTTCCCCTTGGGCTGTTCAAGTCCATCTAGGAGCCATGCTCATGCATTTGACTAAAAGTGGAAAACTATTTCCTCCAGCAGAAGCCTATCCCAATGTGGGAAGAATGTGCCTTGTCATCACGTGGGCACAACAGAAACTACAGTCCCATTTGTACAATAGGCAATCTGAATTGGTGACTTACCACAGCCCCTGCCCAAGCAGCACTGATGCAGGATTGACTCAAAGGTGGAGTATGTCTTACTCCATAGCTCTTTGCCTCAGAAAGGTTATTGGTAATGGTCTCCCAGGGAGACAGAGTTTAACATGGTCTTCTAGCAGTGTGGACTTAGAGTTGATTGACAACTTGCATGCACCACTTTTCTTTTTCTTTCAGAAATGGCCTTTCAAAAGAAAATTATCCACTAGTGTTTCTGCAACACTTTTCTCCAGCATTCGCTTTCAAAATAATTACAAAAAAAGAGGGGTTAATAGAAGGAATGTTCAGGGCAAGCAGCAAATTCTGCAAAGTAGTTAGTTATATAAAAATTTCAACTTAAAAATGTCACAAAGCAACACACACACGCACATTCCTATTACCCCCCAACATGGAAGACCAGTAGGAATTCCTGTTCTTAAAAAACCCATCCTTTAAAATGCAGAATATTTTTCACTTGGTACATAAATGTACTTGGCCTTTTGTAATAAGGCCTTTTCTCCTTTCCATCAGTGATATAATACTAATTACATTTTCTTGCTTTTCACAGTAACTAAACTATGAATAGGTGTATGAAAATAGACAACTATAACAAACAAATGTAGAAGTCACACTCAAAACCCCATCCACTTCACTAATTGCAGATGATTATTATAAAAATGTGCTGGTGCTTACTGTGGCCTGCAAAAAAGGAAAACAGCAAATCAATCAAGATTACAATTATGCTCTGAATGCCCTTAATAACCAGACTAAGATGGACATTCAGCAGATAATTAATTTAAAGCATACAAGTTTGTGGTGTTGTTTTTAAAAGGACTCCACAGCAGCTTTTCATCCTGTAGATCATCACCCTTGTGAGAGCTTTCCCCAAGCATTTCTCCATTAAGGCAATACCTCCCCAGAGAAGTACGAAGCCAGCAAAGAGTATAAGTTTTCCAGACACCTCCCCAAAGCAAATAAGTTAGTAGTGGTTTGCTTGTTTGGTATGTTCTCTTCAAGTAACGCAGACAAGAAGTAACTTACCTGTAAGGAGACACTCATCCTCTGCAACAGAGAACAGGCAGTTGTGCAAAATGGCCAGCATTGACCTAGAAAATGCCCAAAGGCTTTGTCCTCCTCACAATCCTTGTGAAGGTCCTAAGCTAAATTTAATCCTGGCCTCATCAGTGAAACACTGAACTGGGTGGTGCTTTGCCACAGTCAGCAAAACTCTGCTTGCATCAACATAATGGTCTCTTCTGCAAAATATTGCTGAATAACTGACCTCTGGATCTGTACTTTCCCGATCCATTTGCTCCTTTTCACAAGCTGACTTTAAGTTTAAGGAGTTTTAAATTATCATACACTTTTTCTCTCTTTTTTTTTTCCCTTTATTACTCTTAGGTTGCCATGAAGGAACTGTATTCAACTGTGTTAAGTTGTGCCTAGGTTCTCCCACCTCACTTCTCATTTTTCTTTTTGGTTTTCTTAAACCACTCTCAGCTGTTCACCTCCTTCATTTGCTTATAAATTTTATGGAAAAGAAGCAAAACAAAAGACTGTAATCTAGCCAAACTACCTTTCAAAACATTAATGGAATTCTGAAGAGTTAGGGGTTTTCAGTTACTGTTTTATTTCTTTCTTCATTTCATATGGCACTGCAAGTTAAGCAAATTTTTACTAGATGTTCAATACTACAAAGAGAACATTAAAAATGGAAAAACCTCCAAAAATACAAAGGACTCTCTCAAAAAATGTCAGGCATGTTTCATATGAATGGATTCAACACAAAAAGAAAAATATTTAAGAACACTTTCTGAAAAATATTGACAAATTTATTAAGTATTATGAACTTTTTCTTTCATTCATGTACAAAATTGTTTACATGTCATTGTTCATTGTTCATATCACTGAAAATGAACAACTGAATTATTAATGTTTTATGTCACTGAAAACAAAATTAAATTATCAAACAGTCTTGAAAGCAAACAGTGACTTTATTATGGATAAATAGAAGAAGCAAAAAGGTAGCAATGCACATGTAAATGATCTATTTTGTTTATTTTGCACTTGCTTTTTGGTTATACATATAGCATACATGGAGATGTATTTTTAAAGTTTTAAAAAGTATATTCTTTTTTGGGACAGTATGAGGGAAAATATCATGAAGCTCATGTGTAAGTTGAAGAGGTCAACGCCTCTGTTCCTTCTGCCGCATGCAGCAGCTAAGAGCTCTGGTGGGTTCCGCAGCCAATGAGCTGGGGCCTACAAGATCTGAATTCCAGTTGTGCTTTTCTCCTTTGCAGGGAATAGAGAAGGAGTAGACTTTCCTACCTTCCATATACCTACAAAGTTGCTAGGCACAACAGGTGAGATTTGTCTTACTAAAATTCACTGTTTAGAGTTATTTTTACTTTTTGCTGAACTTTAATCATGATGCCCTTCAACTACCAAAACCTTGTCACATAAACTCGATGCAATACTTAAGAAAGTCACTTATTGGACACAAATCACCCAATGTGTTTTAGATATTTACTTTAGCAAAAAAACTAGTGTTTGACGAATAATGTCCCAGAAACATGGAGATATTTATACCGTAAATCACCAAAATAATTGAAGATACTCTCAGCTGTCAAGCACTTTCTACTGAAACATTATTTTCTTGTCTCAACTAATTCATTGCTTTCCAATGAAAGGCTATCCTTGAAAGTTTACTCCTAGATATTTTGTGATGCTTAATTATAAATGAGATGTTAGAAGTTTAATCAATTCCATTAAGTGAATATTTCACACTCAGATTGGTATCATGTTAAGATTTGCCTTGTAAGATCTGAGGTAAATATTCACTGCTTGTTTCTCACACTGCTGAGAGCATTTTCTTTATGTAGCTTGTAGAGTTCCCTTCTTGAATCTGCTGAGGGCTTTTGGGTCTTTATGGACCAGGAGACTTAGAGAACTACAAAGAAAGTAGTAATCAAATTTTTTGTCTTGGTGCAATTCAAAATTACACTAAAATGACTATTTAAAACTTCTTTGGAATATGAGAATGATGGGTCATGACTTCAGGAAAACATGTTTTTTTAGTCAATTTAGAGCACCATAGCAAGAGGCAGTGTGCTGTTGGAGTACACATGAGACATGAAACTGAGACCTTAATTTCTTGTGGCTATTGAAGGCTCCAGAGCTTTTTTTCCAAAAATGAAAATGCTAATGGCAGTTTTCCATAGTGCCCAAGTGAAGCAATAGCATTCTGGTACAGCACAGATCTAAAGTGACCATCAGGTTAAGCAAAATTGTGATTTTGTATTAAAAATACTGTGGCAAAGAGTTTTTGTCTTAACAGCAGCAGGAAGATGATGAAAGTAGTGTGTGTGTAGCTAAGCGATTTCTTTGAACGCTGACAGTTACATGTACATCTGTCATTATGCAGCCAATACACACTCTGTGCCCACACAGTCTTCTGCCATACCTTTTACTCTTGCATGTTGGACAGTCTGAGCTGCACACAAGGAGTGGCTTTCTTCAGTGAAGAGGCATGGTTTTGCAGTAGAGCTTTTGAAGGTACATACATATCTAAAACTGTTCACAGGCACAAGATGATAGACTACATAGGGAAAAAAATAATCAGTTAAGATTGATTTTAATTAGTTACCTTGGAGTTACACCTTGTAGAAAGTTAGATCTTTGGCTGTGACTTGAAAAAAATGTTTTGTATCTAAATAGTGAAGTTATTTATGAACCTCACTTTTTATTTATTTCAGTCATCACTAACTTTTTGAGAAAAAGATTTCCAGACTAGGAATTACTGCTTATGCAGGGAATCATTATTCTGGATTAGAGAATACCCTGAAAGACTGTCAAGCACATGACAATTTTCATGGTGAGATAAATGTTTCTATATTTAACCCTTTAGTAGCAGTTTACTTGTGTCAGAACAGATAATACTAGAACAAGCTTTCTGACACACAACCTCTGTGAGTTGAAGACTACGTGAACATTTAGTTAAATCCTGAGAGTCAAATTAATTTACACAGCTACATTGGCTACAGCATCTGCATTGCCTGTTATACAGCGTATTTTAGGGACTTCGTTCCAATAATGGCACTGGCCAAAATACCTGTTGTGCAATACTTTATGCTAAAATATCTATGTGGAATAGTTTGGTGTAATTTCCTCTGTGGGCAATCTATTTT
The DNA here is from genome assembly GCF_000695765.1 of Mesitornis unicolor. NCBI lineage: Eukaryota > Metazoa > Chordata > Aves > Mesitornithiformes > Mesitornithidae > Mesitornis > Mesitornis unicolor. Next base: position 31,352 of record NW_010176011.1, read on the forward strand.
GGATTACAGGATCTTTTTTCTTTATCATCTGATGAATGTTGTGAATGTGACAATTATTCCAGCCTAAAGTGATTCCTATTCTAAAATACATTGCTCATGAAAGGAGATATTCCAGAATAACTACTGCTGACTAATTTATTCCACTACTGCTATCCCAGTCCATCTCTTTGTCTAGACAAGTTTAGAGATAGCAAGAATGAGTTCCAAATATTGTACCCTAATGTGCTAAATACATTTTATAGCTTTAATCAAAGTCTCTTTTCTGTATATATATATTTTTACAATTTCTAAAAAACTGAAACATAAGACCATGTACTTGTCCTGGGATCACTTCCCTTGTGCTAGCAACTTGTTATTAAATAATTCATGACATTTCACAAGAGTTGGTGTTAATGTTTCAGCTAGATTCTAATTCTCATAATTATATTCTACTTCTGTAAATTCCTCCTGTTTCAATTTTATGTCATCCATTTTTTTCATTACTTTAAAACACTGGGCTTTGTTTCTATGTACCGCTATACAGCTGAAGTTACTTATCCTGGATTGTAGCAGTGGGTGAAGTGGTTTAAATAAATACAACCTGTCTCAAAAGAGCAATGTAGAGATTAACTATTAGACTGCTACTTTAAAGTCACCAGATGAAAGATGCAACCGTAATACAAAGTATAATCTCTTACTATGTTCTCCATCACACCTTTACTACTTAAGTACAGGCCATAAAAGTTTACCTTTTTCTTTAGTAAATGCTTTTCTGCTTAAAACGTCTCAAAAAATGTTACAGCCATAATGCAGGGAGAGAAAAGGGCCAATATCAATCAGAATTTACCACCTTCTTGCAAAAACATTCTCAATGCAGAATCAGAACTGCTATAAGTCATGCTGACAGCTGTAGACTGTGTTGTGGTTGACTCTTTATGTTGTTTCCTAAGAATTTCTGGACTAACACCTACAGGAAAAGACAATCTTCCTCATGAATACTAGGAATCTTCTTAAGTGAAAAGTTAGATTTCTTTCATTATAAACTGAGATGCATTTCTGTTTTACCTGAGGGAAAAGAAATGGACTGACTTGAGCCTTTGCAAATCACAGTGTCTTTCTGTAGAGTTGGGCCAATGTTTTGTAAATAGATAATTTAGTCTTCTAAATATGTTTCATCATCCTTTCCATGATGAATTTTTGTATTTATCAATGTAGTAATGCAAAAGAAATTTGGAACATGATTTCTGGCTTTAAACCTACATCTGAAAAAAATAGCAGTGGCGCAATATGTTATCCCTGTTCCTTGTCTCAACAAAGGTGAAATTTATCCTTCGTAGAAGACTAGATGTTTAAGAAGAATTTAATTCTGGTTTTGGTGCATGGACCCTCTTTGCAAAACAGTCAACTTCACCTGTAACCAAGGCAGAGACTAAATGGCTCCTTGGAGAGCCTTGCAGAGCACAGTTGATGTGGTGACCAGAAATGGAGGAAATGTGTACTTCGGTAACCAGCACTGTATCTCTCTTGGAAAGATGTCAGTCACCAAACCTGTCAAGATGGCATCTTCCTCAAATACAAAATCCGTTAATGAAAATAAGTTCCAGCCAGCAAATAACGTCTTCTGTGGGTGAAGGAGTCAAGCGTATTACATTTGTAACTTGTGTTTTCACTTGCTTTAATCTCATATTGATGTTATCTGTGGGCAAGTAACCAGTCTCCTCAGAGAGTGATCAGCTGCTAGAGAGTGTTGCGTTAGCAAGGTGGGACTAAGCAAATTACCTCTGCGGTGTTTTCTGTTCCAGCAACATCAGGACAGAGATCCTGAATTCATTTCCACTCTTTAGTCTCTCCTTAGTTACTATGTGAGCAAAGTAGCAATGAGGAGATTTTAATTCAAGATTAGGAATTTCATGCATTAACATAATGGTTCCTCAATTTGTTGTTCAAAACATGAGTAAATGGAGAACTGAGGGAAAAACAGACCTTTAAATTAGGTCTCCAGAGGAAGAAAAATTTAATCCCTGCACATTGTAAATAAAACAGTCTATTCCAGCCATCATATTTGCTAAACAAAGAAAATGATAACACACACTTCATCTACAACCAAGAGACATCACAACTGACTCTTTAGAGAAAATGTTTTGGGTCTGTGCACAGACATTTAATGAGTGATATGGTTTTCTCCTTAGCTGTGGTACTGTTGAGTTTCCTGAACTTGAATGAACTTGGCAATAGTATCCCTGGGGTTTTTTTTAAGGCCTGAGGCAATTACATTTTTCTCCCTTTATATAAAGAATTTTGTATTGACTGTGCAGTTAGCAACCAGGATGTCTGCACTATCCTGGTTCATTTTCTAATCACAGCTCAAGACAAGAGAATTTAAGAGAATTTGAACTGTACTTCAGAGAAGAGTGATATGAAAGCTGCTGATCTTACTCCATAAATTTTCTCCAAGCAAAAGGATGAGAAAATTACAACAAATCTAAGCAGTTTTATTTGATGTTGTTCAAATTACAATATCCATTCATGTATCTATTAGAACCTTTTTTGGGTTTCTTTCTGTTTGTGGCTTCCTGTTCATCTTCTTTCCCCTCAAATTTTTGTCGTAACTTGTAATTTCCTGGCTTCATCACGACTCTTTCAGACAAACCTTCTTTTGCTGCAAGGTGCACAAACATGCATATGTAAGGACTGAGCAAAGAAGAGGCAAGCAGTTGTCAAAAGTATGCTAATTGCTCTATTTAATATATGCATTACCTGCTTTCACATTAAAAGCACAGTGCAAATCATTTAAATTCAGGCAATCAGTAGGATTGTGAGAAAAAAAACACCTGGCAAGGTAGTCCACCATTTCTTTTTCTTGAATGTTTTTCCAAAAGGAGAAGAAGAAGGAGGGGAATCCCTTCAAGGTCACAAGCTTAGGAAGAGCTTATCAAATTTCATTACAAGATCCACAAGAAGAAAAGACCGAACAAATGTATCTCAGTGCTGGCAGTTCAGAGGCTGGGTTTCCCTCCCATGACTGAATGGCAGTGAGTTTGTGACCCTTTCCTAGAGCGAAAAAAAAAAGATGCTCGCATTCCACTTGGTGCTTACTGTAGCTGTTAATTATTCTTCACAAATGTATGGACTTCACAAATAAGAAAATAATACAATTTTATTGACAAATCTGAATGTGACCAGTTACTGATGCTCTCTCCCTCTCCCTCTATTTCTTTCTTTCTCACTTTCTCTCTCTGTATGTATGTATGCATGCATGTTTATATAATCGCATGCCCTTAAAAGGGTTTCTGAAACACAGATAAAAGCTTGAAAGACACAAATGAAAATCAGTCAAAACTTTTTCACAGGAATTTTAACTTTGATAGGAAGCTTGACAGCTACTTTCAAAAAGTGAATTTTAAATAATTATTTAAGAAAAAATGTATCTTCCTTTTAGGGAAGGCAGCACAAACATTTAATTATTTCCTTGAAGGGTCTGTTATTTCATATTTTAATTATAACTTATTTCAATTTATGTCTACTGAAAAATCTCAAATTCTGTGAAATATTCTTTCTTCTATGAAGGCTTAGTATACTTAAGTATAGTAGAGTTACATTTACCTAGAACTGGAGGGTGGCAGAAGGAAAGGAAGGGGTAATTTGGGGAGGAAGAAATATTAAAATAAAACTTTTAAAATCAAATACTAAACATTATTATATCTTGATACAGACTCCTCATCCTTAAATTTCATATATATCTAGCCTTCCAAGAAAATCACACAGTATGATAATTTTTTTTGTCCTCACTCTAGAACAACTGACATAACAAACCATACTGGGAAATGCTAAAAATAAATACTGACCAAAAATGTAACTTGGTGGGGTTTTTTTTTTCTTCTCTCTTGTCTTGCACACACATGCCCTTTTCAATAGCTTCATTATTTTTGCTTGTTGCTTTTTGCTTGATTATATTTGCATTGTTGTTTTTAAACAGCACCAATATAGAAATGTTTCTATGGCCTGCCTTTACATATATGTATGTATTGTAAATAAACCAGTACTAGTATCTAATTATCCTCATCACAGCCCTACAAGAATACATGTTCATACTGAAGGAGAATAATGCATTCAACAAAAAACCAAAACAAAAAGATTCTCTAGTATTCAATCTGAATAATTATAAAGAAAACCAAAGTTAAAACAAATATTACCATTGCAGCAGCCTCCTTATATCTACAAATGTCAGCACTAGGCTTGGTCTCCAAAGCATATTTCAGGATCTTACAAGTTTTGCATAAAACTGGTGTGGAAGAAGGGGTGTGCAATGGCATGTAACAGAAAGAGCATCCTAAATATGCAGCTGCAGAGTCAGGGTGGGACTCAACTGTCAGTGTATATGACAAAAATGTCATACATTGGCAAAGCCATAACGCCTTTTGGCCATAGAATGAAAATGAGTGGAATTTTATACTATGGGAAGGAAAAATCTGGTACCTTCTATCAGTCCTGTGAAGTAAGAGTTGCCCACTTCATCACAATTGTATGAGAGTTTTGGAATCAGAACCAAACACAACTTATCTGGAAAGTGTAAAAAGGTTTAGAGAGCTCTGGAAGGTGGGTTGGACTAGATGAGGTTCCTTCCAACTCGTAATATTCTGAGAGTCTGTGATCATAGATCCAGTTTATGCCATTCCAGAGCCATGATTCTGGAACAGCTGATAGGACACCACCATGCATAATGAATTTGTTGTTATCATACCTTATAAAAAAACACACAGAAGTTACTCTGAGAAAACACAGATTTGAACCCATCTCATCTCCGAGGCATTGTCCACCTCCGACAGGCCATGTTGTTTGTCCCTGCATCACCCGGCTTTGAGGGCTCCAGGCACAGTTCCTGCTGCCCACAGGAGCAGCTGGGTGTTCCCCCCGACCCCGTACCCTAGGCAAGGAGCCACATCTGCACTAACTTCCCAACAGCAAAGCAAAGTCTGTTTCCAGACCAAACCGATACAGCTCATAATTAGGAAGGTGACTAACTGTGATGGCCAGTATGAGCACTGAAAAGCATCCATCAGATGTGCTGAAGTGGCTTTCCTCTGATCTATGTGGTGTGCATCTTTAGCTGCCCTTCCCCTGACAGATGAGTACTTCTGAAACTAAACAAACATACAGTCTGTCCAAGTATGTCATCAAATTACCTCCTGCTACCATTATTGATGAATTACACCTGTTTGCCAATAAATACACTCCTTATCACTGTCATGTGAGTAATCAGGTAAATGCTTGAGTAAACAAGTCTGCTCAGTGTGAGGCCCTGGCAGCTATCTCAGCCGGATGTGGATGAAGACCCTCCTGGCTAACTTGGGGAAGGGCTCCTCAGACACTTAAATTGGCAGAGAAGTTCTTCACTGGTGGTTTTACCACATTTCCAAAGGGCTACTGTAAGTACTAAGCTAAATTATGAGCACTCTGTGCTGGCATGATGGTAGGGCAAGGATAAACCAACCCTTCTGCCTCCATGGGAAAAGGGCTCTCATGCCTGATGTTAACCCATCTGTGAGGGTACCTGAGACATGGGGGCTTTACAGCTGTCAGGGAATTCCCTGGGAGCACTGTGACTGGAGACTGTGGTATTTGTTAAAGGACTGTTTTATGTGGTGTCAGGATGAAGGGGCTAAATAATGCTTGTATTCAGATGGTGAATGTTTGCTATGGATGCACAGAATAAAGACGAGACGTGGGGGCTCAAATGAGCAAAAAGAGTAGTCAGAAAGAGGTTGGACAAGAAAAAAGGAGTAGGGAGACTCCTTTCCCAACCACCCCAAAGCACGTAAAGAACATACAAAGGAGCAATCTCTGTCATCACAGGCACTTTGTGTAGTTTTTTTCCAAATATTCCCAGAGGAAGTATGGCTCTGCCCTGCCCCTGCTTTAGTCCCTGTCTAAACAGCACCATTTACCATGGTATAAGCAGAGTCAAGGTTGCCCATTTTCTTTTTCTTTCTTTCTTTCTCTCTGCAAATTATTGCTGAGTTTAGTACTGAAAATAATAAAGTGTTTGTTTTACTTACCTCCTTAAAGAGCAGGTAAAATATTATCTGAAGTTCATGCCACAAATATATTTTGTTCTTATCTTTAGTAAACATTGAGAAACAGTGAAGCTCTCATTATCAACAAGAGCTGTGTACCTAAATCCTTCCCTCCCACCCTTGGTGTCTTTTACTCCAGAGCTGATAAAATACTTTCAATTACAGAGCCCTACTCAAAGGAAAAGACATATACATGTGCAAAATGTGTGTGTTGATTCTGTGGCAGAGACACTGTACATTACTTTGCATTAGAGGGCTCATCATAAAAATTGGTATGAATTATTGGAATACCAGAATGAGAACAGCTTGGAGGCCAGTGTTCATTATTGCAGCATCTGCTAGTGCTGCTATAAATAAAGATTTCTAAACAATTCCATATTATGAACACCTAACTTCAGGAATTTATAACCTGGGTGTAAAAAAAAAATCCCTCTCAGTTGACATTTAGAAAAATACTACATTTGGATATAAATGCCTTTACTGAGCACATACTTACATATATGTACAAAATTGCAATTTGTACATCCATAGGTTTGTATCTACCTATCAAAAATATAGATCATGCTGGCTTCAGAAACACTTTTTAAAATCAGAGACAAGACCCTTGAATTGTTAACATGTTTTTAATAGGAAAATTCAGTATGGGAGATTTGTTTTGTTTATATATCAAGTCATGTTGTCATATTTTATAAAGCAAAACAGTTTCATACACCTGAAAACCTGGAACTCCTTGGTACTTGCCTTGCGGGTCACAAGTGAAAATGAAGCTGTCCTCTCTGTTTCTACATTAATGTAGGAAATGAGCTGCACAGAGTGTAAGTGGCTGCTCTCCTTCTTGCAAGAGAGGCTCAGGAGTGTAATATCTGTACTTACAGATTTACTGCTGCAGAAAAGGTGCAAAAATTCAACCCAAAGCGCTGCTATTAAGAGGAAGGGATATATTTAAACCTCTGGATTTGTGTATCTTTATCTGTTCTTCTAAATTAGTCAGAGTATCCACTGCAAGGGACGTGGCTGTGTTATCTCTCCCCTGACTGCACAGAAAGCCAAGGTCTGGCAGCCTGGATGGTGGCTGGGACTAATACTTCACCACAGCCCCCAGCATGAGTAACAAACACCACCTATGGTGGGTTTTGGGGTAATAGGGCATTCAACATCTGCTCAGTTCTCACACCAAGAAGCCCTTAGTCACTGTGTGGGTTGCAGTAAGATCTCAAGAGAGCAGCAGACATCCTCGGAGACCTCAGGAGATGGTAGCTTCCATGCTCATATTTTCCCTTCTGTTCCTGCTTGAGCTCCTGTTTGTGTAACTGAACCTTTGCCACTGGTTTCACAGGGACCAACATTTCATCCTCTCTTACTGCCCTCTCAGCCTATTATCTGCACCCTGCTCACTAAATTCTTTTTTTTTTAAAGAGATATTAAAAAGTACTTTAATGGCATTCTGATTTGCTAGATGCAACATGCTAGATGGAATGGATTATAAAATAAAATGGTGTAAAAGGCAAACTGATATCCTGCAATGTTCACTTCCCAAATGTAGTGATTTTTTTTCTCTGTTTATGACTTGTATTGACACTGAAATCCAAAAAGTGCAGGAAATAGGTGTCTGTAGTCTGTTCAACCTGACTCTCAGGAAGAAAATGTCAGCAAATGTAGCCAAGTATGAGAGTCATTTCTAAAACCAGCAGAGGAATCCAGGCAAGTTATATCAATATTGGATTGTTTCAGACAAACGATATGACATTTCTTTGCTTGGAATTTGCTGAGTATTTTAGGTGACATATTTTAAACATATCAATTATTCAGAACTATTATTTAGTGTAAAATATATTTGGCTTCATGCAACCTTTTAATAAATAGTAAGCAAAGCAGGAAAACATTTGCAAAAAAACCTAAGTAAATAGGGTACACTTAATAATGCACTTTAGACTGTCAAATACCAACAAAGTCAGTTGAGGGAAAAAAGAAAAAAGAAAGAGTAGATTGATTTGGGGAAAATAAAAAAGCTGTATTAATATGACTTCATTGTTGAAATCCACTGGGGAAAAATGTGGTTTAGCTACTAGAATTAGAAGTACCCTTCAGGTTGCCTGTGGAAGGAAATACCTGTGACCCATCAGGAGGGTCAGGCACTCCGATCACAGATAAGGCTGAGCCAGCCAGTGCAGGAGGTCAAAAGAGAGAGGTGTAGGTAGCTTTGCACACTGGTGTAAAGAGCTGCTTGTAGAGGTGTTAACATAAATAGTCTCTTGCTTTTCACATACCATCTCCATATCCTGCACCAGTGTTGGGAGCAGCAGAATGAATGATTTCATGGAAGGGGGGAAAAAAGCGGAAATTAGGCACTTTCTAGTAAAGTCTATTAAACAATGCAGTTGCTTCACACACACACACACACACAAAAGTGTATTTTACCCACAGATGTGCAATGGCAGCATTATTCATGCAGTCAAGTAGCACAAAAAATGATCAGTCGACCATCCCGGAGAATCCGAGCGGTATGCAATTCAGTCAGGAAT